>NC_032022.1:14141546-14424836 GCF_001865875.1 Lupinus angustifolius | reverse complement strand
TTTCAACTGAAATAGAGTTTGATTAGGGTCGAGTTCCCACGTGGCCCTTTTCTATTCATTTGAATTAAGAGTGGGAGGCAAGCCCAAAGTGTCAAAGAAGCTAATATTAGGATATGACAACTAGAATTATGCAAACAGGAATAAGCAACTGCAATCCCAAAATTAAGTTCGAATCCTTCAGTAAACAATTAAATTAAGTGTTTTTTAGAAGTTCTATTACTAGATTAAATCAAATGTGAGTTCACCCCCTCCATATTTCTTGTCATTAGATGCTTTGCACGTCATATCCTGAGGAGTTCACTTCATACTTAAATTATTGCCGCTCTTTGACATTTGATCAACACCCTGATTATGGATTCTTGAAGCAGCTTTTCCGTGATATGTTCACTCGTGAAGGTATTGGATTGTTTTTAAATCATTTGTCTGATTTTAATTGTTATACACTCGTGAAGTTACTCACATTTCACCCCATGGTGTTGTTGTAGTTAACTTTCCCTTTATACAATTAAAATCTTGTTTGGCTGTTTTTTATGAGCAGGATACGCCTCTGACAATTTATTTGACTGGACCATCCTAAAATATCAGCAGGCTCAACTGGCAAAGAGACAAAATCCATCATCTGTTAGTACTTTTTTACTTGCCATTTTGAATAAATTGCCAGCTGGAATTGTTTGCAGTCCTCTCCCCTTCCTTTGTTTTTGTGGTTGAAACTTGAAAGTTTTCATCAAAGCTGCTCTGACCTCCTTTCTCGAATTTGCGGTTTTATAGTCTGAGATGTATTAATTTTCATAATTTCATAACTCCTAAAAGTCAAAACCTTAGTTATTTTTTAAACTCTTTTGAATATTCTTTTCCGATTATGGTGTGGATTTTTATGGAATGCACATTATATGGCTTTTCTGATAGCTTACATTTAAACAAATGTTTTCTCTCTCTTTCTAACCTGAGTGTATAACAATTTCCAGCCTGCATCTGCTGTGCCTAGCAGTCTAGAACCATTGGTTGTGGATAGGCAGCATAAAGGTAACTTCAGTTTTGTATCATGTGAATGAAGGAATTCTGTTTTATTATTGGAATTTTTGTTTAGCTATGACTGTTGAAATAAGACAACCTTGCAAGATTTGCAGTATAGTGAAAGAATGCTTTCTATGGATCACATCCTGATGCCCTAAATTCCCTTTTCAGGTGTCAATCATTCAGCTCAAATTACAGTAACAAAACAGCTAACCCATCTTGATCGTCCAAGTGTGCGTGTGCAACCTAAGCCATCTAGTTTTCAGAATCCGAATGCCAAGAATAAGACAGAGAAACATGTAAGCTATCTTGCTTTTATACCCTCTTTTAAAAATGAAAGGGTAGTTCCTCTCTGGGTATTTTCTAAGATATGGTGGTCTTGTTCTGCATCTTAGAGTTGTTAGTTCACCTGTACTGATCTGTAATTTGAATTTTTATTTGGCTGAAGCAATTCGTTTAATTGAGATAAATTTTTGCAGTATGTGAACAATGGTCCATCTACTTCATCTGTCATGCCCAGACCATCTACTGAAAATATCCCAATTCCAGGGAAGCCCTTAGAAACCTCAAACCTGGGTCCTGTATTAGGTAGTAACTCCCGTGTTTCAAGCAGCTGGATTCCTTCACTACGCCGAATTTCTTCAGCCGAATAGTAGGTATGCAAACTACTTATCTTAAATACGAAGTTGAACTCTATGCTATATTATTATTTTGCTTTCCATGGAAATCGATTACAATCTTTCGACAATCACAAATGTTGTACCAGATCATCGGTTTTGAAGGAGTCACTTAGAGCTTGTTTTTTCAATGTAAATGCCGTAACACTTCATCAGAGAAAACAGTAGACATTATGACAAGCAAAGATGCCATTACATGATATGACAAATTTCCTGCACATGAAACCATCCTACCAAATGTATCATCTAACACAATCATATACTGACTTACTGAGCTGGAAAGACGGAAAACGGCGAGGTTGAGCCATTTAAGAACTAGGTATGATGTGGTTGTTGAATTGGTTGCGCTGCATGGCCCAGGGTTTTCGGTGGTAGATATTAAAAACTTTGAGGAAGATTGGCAGGGTTACCTTTTATTTGAACAACTATGATGAGTTCATAGGTTCAAACCTCACTTATAATTGTATGAAAAAGATGCATGGATGAGGGGAAGCCTAATCAGTTTTTCTCTCTCTTTAGAATATTCTTTGCCAACAAATTTGGTCGTTTTTTCTTGTATAGGTTTAGTATTACATCATTTCCCTAACAAGTCATTTAATCACATTGTATCCCTTCCCCAGCAAGTGAATGTCTCCAAAGTTAATCCAATTCATAATTTATTGAAACAAATCAGATTCATTTTGTTTTCTTGAATTTGGTGTTAGTCCAAATTGGACTTGGGCCAGTGTTATAATGAACCCTCCTGTTAAGGTTAGAATTAGAAGTTCCTGGCCCCAAGTTATAATATTCATAATCAAAACTAGTAAAATTGAGGACCATGGAAATGTTGGTGCTTGTCTTCTCACTTTTTATAAATTGAACACCAAGTACCAAGTAATGAAGATTTTTTATTATAAAAATGCACTCTTAAAGAACATTAAGTTTGTCAATGGCTTGGGAATTTCATATTGTGATGATAACAAAAAGCATTTTTTACTTTTGGTTGCTTGATAACAGAACTTAGTTAAAGACTTCATTAATCAAAGCTACATGCTTGGCAGTCATTTAACAAGATCATGTTTAATTGCATGCTCAAAAAGCACTCTGCTATATAGTTGTCCAATCCAGTATCAGCACATAAAGAATATAAAAGTCTAAGGTAATTTGAAAATTCCAAAATAACAGTAAGATATAAGTTGGTATTCCATATTTTAGGAAAACAAAACCCAAAATGGATTAATGAAAAGCAAACTGTTTCTATGCTGGAATGCAGATATAGAAATTACCAATAATAATGCTTTGTTATGAGCTTACATCTTCAACTATAACACCAAAATGACCAAAACCAGTTCCAATGTCATAATTAATGTTTGACTCCATAACCTGCAATATAAAGTATGATGAGAAACCATTTAGAGGTAACTGATACGTACAATGCATAATTTTTGTACATTTTTTTTACTCCATTCCAAAATAATTGTTACTCTCCAAGTGTAGTCATGTTTCATTTTGATTATCATTTACAAAATATGAGTGAACATTTGTTACTTTTTTCAAGTTATACCCTTGAGCAAATATGACCAAATTGTTCCTTTTATAGCATTTACTAGTAAGGGTAATTTAGGCAAGTATTAGAGTTTTTGATATTATTTAATGCATTTCTTAATCATAAGGCAGGAGTTAGGAAACATTGAACTCGCTACAAGTAAGTTCATATGTAAAATCAGATTTTTCAGACTCACCCATAAAAGCATTTCAATATTTCTCCTTGAAACACATTAAAATTTCTTGTTCCTTTTTTATATCTTTTCATATGTACGAAGACACATTTCTTGCTCCTTTTTTACTACAACGTTGGCCTCTTCTACTTGAAACAACTCAAGACTTTTTTGCACCCAAAATAATGGGATCGTGTCCTTGGAAACCTTAATAACCAAATGAACCTTACAAGGGACCACATCTCTCTCCTATGAGTTATGAACATAGTGTCAATTCAAGTGCTATGAGTTAAGAACATAGTGTCAATTCATATATCATGAGTTATAATTTGTCAGAAAAATATTTAATAATAAATATTTTAACTGAAGTATTTTTTCAACCAATCATAACTCATAGTACATGGAGTGGAGTGACACAAAATGTGGGATAGAAGATGTGCAATCATAGAAATTAGATATACTGCTAGTAGGGGTACATCTATTGTCTCATAGTTTGTGTCAGTTCATGTTTCATGAGTTTGTGATTAGTCAGAAAAATACTTAATAATTAAATTGAACTTAAATATATTTTTTCTAATCAATCACAAATTCATACAAATTCATGACACATGAAGTGACACAAACTATGAGATATCATATGTGTATCCTGCCATTAATTGTAATTGGTCAAAAAAATAATGTTATATTAAAATTTAAGTTAAATTTGTTATGTTATGACCAACCACAAGAATATATTGCTTTGTTATATTTGTGTTATCTGAAGAGAAATAAATCTGTACACTTTTTTTTACATGGAAGTAAACTTTATATTAAATAATGAAAAACATGTCAAGATATATACTGGCTAATAGGTGTCACCTTTTTTAACAGAACATAAGCACCTTTTTTTACCCTTCAATTAATTTCTATTTTTGTGGCATAATAATAATATTATACACATGCATGATTGGATATTAAGCCTTTTTAACAACAATTTAAGTCAAAGCTAAAAATATTCCAACTAATTTATATGATTAGAAGTATAACTTAGAGGAAAAGCTGTCAGAAAATGTTAATCCTTGTCACTTAAAAAATATCATTTTTCTTTTACCGGATGTGATATGATGACATTGATTTGCTCAATTGAGGTAAAAAAATAAACGAGTATTTGTTCAAGTGATACATGCTTGATTTTCCTCAAGTAATATCTCAAGTTTGAGTCTTATGGATAGAAAAAATGCTTGTTAAGAGAGTTAACCCATATACTTTAGATGTCCCAGCTCAAACATAATTGCATCCAATACAAGAATATTTGTAGGAAACAAAAAAATGAGGTACAAAGATGGTTGATTATGTACGTGCCTAGCAAAAATTGGTACAAGGGATTAGCAATTTGTAGCTTTAGTCCACTCAACCATCTCTCCCAACTAAAAAAAATTATAAAGTAAGTTTCAGTTAAATAGATTTGAGTAAACTTCAACCCATATCAATGGTTGGCTGAAATATTATATCGTTAAATTTTTCTTTAAGTAAAATCTTAAATTCGAGCTGCTAATGAAAGAAAAATATTTGCTATGCAAAATAAGCTCCACCAATTAGAAATGTTATGGATAATATATAAATTAAATAAAAAAAACTTCAACCTTATACATTGAGACTAAGTCTAAAATCTTGTCAATTAGATATAGAAAATGTTTCATATAGAGAAAAAACAAAAATGCACTAAGTTGTTTAATAAGTTATTATAAATACTTAATTTCGTCTAGGCCATAAAATAGGAAAAATAAATAAATGAATAAGCTGAAAAGAAAGAGAATCAAATCAATTATTAAATTTTGATTGGTGGTTGAGATAATTTTTTATAAGACAATGTAAATAATTAGTGTTTTTAACACTAGATGTATTATCTTGTTTTAAAATAATAATCAAATCAAAACAATAGAGGGAAAATAAATATGACAAAATTGTTATTTGATTTTGTAATTATATGATAAAATCAATATCTTTTGAAAATAAAATGAAATGTGATCAATAGATAATAATAATGTGAACCTATAAGCAGGAGGCAAAACACATTAAAAATATCAACAAAACATTAGTTCAGTGGTAAGGTTTTACTAGATTCTCATTATGACTAAAAAGTCAATGATTCAATTTCTGGGAGTAACACTTATTGAAAAAGATAACTACAAATCCAAAAAGGATTAGTTCCTTACTTAGGATAATTAAGATTTTTCTTTCACCCCTTTAAGTTTAAATATAATAGTCAATATATGGATGTTATTTCACTTTCTTGAAGTTGATAGATGGATGATAATAAATGCTAGTTTTCTTGTACACCTTATAATAATTTTTTTGAAGATTGAAATAGTGGATGCAACCAAGATCAAAAAATATTTTTGATGGTACAAAAAAATCCATTAAAAATATCAACAGATATAAAAAAGGAACAAGAAGGTGTCTTTTCTTACAAAATTGTACGACACATTTATCCTATGTTCAAATTCAGAAGCTAACAGCTTAGCATGGCACTGGTTTTTTTGGCACCACTCAAAATATTTAATACCTTCTGTGATGTGATATATGTATGATTGTCTTTTCCAATAAGAATCATTCATATGAATTAAATTCTTGGTCTTTTAATTTTTCTAAGAATCTAGTGAAACTTACATCACTAAATCAACACCTTATTATTATAATTATATTCATAATTTATGACTTTATATGTACAATATATATATTTATGGGTCATTTTTGAGTAAGATTTTTTTAAATTAATAATTATACAAGCGGGAATAAATGAATGAATATCTAAAATAATCAAAACCTATTAATTACATGATATCTTATTAAAAAATATTCAAAACAATCAAAATTTATTAATTACATGATATCTTATTAAGTACAAATAAAAAACAATAAAGTAAAAAAATAATTGATATTTGTCTAAAGTGGAAAAAGATAAGCAGTAGTTAACTAAGGACAGTAGCATTAGGATACATATTTTAACGTCTAGCAATGCTGGACCACTTGCATGTGTGAAACGTTGGATTCAATTATTATGAAGTTTGATACAGATCAACAATACATTGTATATCGTATATTTATATATATATATATATATTTATATTTATATTTATGTACTAAAAGAACAAAATTTTAATATTAACTACATTCACATGTTTTATAATTGATGTGAATTTAATAAAAAAATAAAGTAAGAATGAGAAATATTACAAGAAAATGAGAGTTTAAATAATGAAAAGCAAAACATATCATTTTTGAATATATTTTTATAGATGGATTGAATATCTATCGAATATATAATGGATAAATTTAAATTTATCGATTACTAAATTTATATATTAAATTATATCTATTTGCTATAAATTTAATTTTTTTTGGATTGAATGAATTGTGGATAATTTTACCAGATTTAGTATATAATATTAGTTGAATAAGAATAAGGATTTGACGCTGGCTTTTGTTTTGTTTTTAACATGAGTAATAATATATCCTTATCTTTCACATCTATAACTTATAAATTAAGTATTAATAAATAAAATATAACAAGTATTGCTTTATTTTGGTGGAGGATTTAGTAGGAGTGAGAATAAGTCGGGTTGGGTCGGGTAAGGCTTGTCCCTTACTTGACCCTATACCCGATTAAATATAATGCATACATTTTTTAAATAAAGTTTTTTCAATATTATTTATTATTATGAATATATAATTTGATTTATGAAATAATATATGTATATATATTGTTAATCATATATATATAATGAAAAAATTAATTGATCATACTTTTGACTAAAGAAATGTCATTACTATATATATATATATATAATTGAATATAAACACATATAAACATGATGAGTGACTAACAATAAATCAGATTCATGCTGATCATACTTGTCTCCTACCGAGTCCTAAATATTGATTATGTCTAACGTTTAAACCCAATAAGACTCATAATCGGGCCAAATCTAGTGAGCGGATATAGTTTGGTGCTCCTCAACCCTAGGTATATATCATTTTGCTTTTAACATATATATAATTGGTCATCTTATCTTCTTCTTTTACATCACTTTTGGTCATTGTGGGAAACAAGTGATCACTTCACTCAACCATGGTTCAAAAAATCGCTCTAGGATGCACCACAGAGGCCACTAGACCAGATTGCATTCAGGCCCTTGTGGTTGAATTCATAGCTACCTTCCTCTTTGTCTTTACTGGCGTTGGTTCTTCCATGGTTGTAGGTAATAATCCCTTATTTCGATTTCAAAAATCAATTTTCTTATTTCCACCTTATACTTAGATTTTATACTATGCATGGTTCTAGAGTATGTATTATAGTTATGTTGTATGTATCACAATTGTCACGGTTTATGTTATATAAACCACAATTTAAAGTCATGCTCATACTTATATATATATATATACACTTTGATATACCATATCTTACAAGATATAATGACAATCGCATAGAAATGTTGAGTTTCTTATGAGATTCAAATTATGTGGTAAAAACATTTCTCTTGATTTTGTTTATGTTTTGTTTAACTTGTACAATAATGGGTTCAAACTTTTGTTGGTTTTTGTTGTTGTGAGTAGATAAGGTGGGTGGAGATGCACTAGTAGGGTTATTTTTTGTGGCAGTGGCACATGCACTTGTGGTGGCTGTAATGGTTTCTACAGCCCATATCTCCGGCGGCCACATCAACCCCGCCGTCACCCTTGGCCTCCTTGTAGGTGGCCACATCACAGTATTCCGTTCCATCCTTTATTGGATTGATCAATTAGTAGCAGCTGCATTAGCTTCTTATCTGCTTTACTACCTCACAGGTGGACAGGTGATCATTCTTTCAACACTGATTTATTATCCTAAACCATGTCAAAATTTTATAGTACAAATAAAAATATGTTATGTCAATAAAAATTTTAAGTATTTATTATTTTTCATTTTTGTTTTATTATTATTCGTGCGGGATAGAATTTGGAACATGTATAGAGATAATAAATTTTTGTTTCATTATTCTATATCTGAAAATTGTTTATAAATCTATAAAACACTTATCCAATGGTTGATTGGCGTGAAATTAAAGTGGATTGCCACCATGACTTTTTTCTTTTTAATAACATATTGGTGAATTTTATACCTATTTTATATTTATATCTATTCCATACCTCTGTGAATATATATATATATATATATATATATCTATATATATATATATATAGAAGATGAATACATGATGTATTTATATACTGAAATTGATTGAAAAAAATGTGAAAGTGTGGAATCTAATTATGCAATGCATGTGTATATGCAGACAACTCCAGTTCATACATTGGCAACTGGTGTGGGGTATGGTCAAGGAGTAATATGGGAGATTGTTCTTACATTCTCATTAATGTTCACTGTCTATGGTACAATGGTGGACCCCAAGAAAGGACCTTTAGCAGGGTATGGACCTACACTTGTTGGGTTTGTAGTAGGGGCTAATATCCTTGCTGGTGGTGCATTTTCTGCTGCTTCTATGAACCCTGCAAGATCATTTGGTCCTGCTTTGGTTACTGGCATTTGGACTGATCATTGGGTTTATTGGGTTGGACCCCTTATTGGTGGTGCTCTTGCAGGTTTCATCTATGAGAATTTCTTCATTCATCGTTCTCATGTTCTACTTGGTCAAGATCAAGAAAACTAGTGTAGTTGATTTTGGGTTTCCTTTGGATTATGAACTTTACATGCTCATTTGTTTTTCTTAGCTGATATTTTTTTGGTGCTTTTGTGGGTATGCATGTTTAACAAGGTTTGTTTATGTATACTTATTAGTTAATTGGCATGTTCCAAAATAAGATGTAGTGATTAAAGGAAGGTTATGCATAAATAAACATCTACTTAAAGATGGTGGTAATGCATTTGGGACAATTGATTCCACTATCTCCCATTTTAGGTGTCTTAATTGTATCTCAATCCAATTAAAAATTATCATGTAATTAAAAATAATAATTATAAAAACATAAAATAACTTTTGTATGTTTCTTGTTCGAATATAATTGGTTTGAAAAATAAGGACAGAAACTTTTTGAAACAAATGATCGTTGTTCTATTGGCTTCTAGTGTTCAGTTGGTGCACTATCATATGTGTCATTAAAAAACATTTGATATCAAGATAAATAAAAACTATATTGTGTTGGCAAAAGAAATGAGATCTACTTTATAAATGGCAATTTAGAGACTATATCATTCAACTTAGAAATTGCATACAAGGCAAATAAGTTGGGCATCACCAATCATACAGAAATGAGTTTAAAATATATGCACTTGACAGTGTAAAGTTTTTTATATTGTTAACCCATCATCCACTATTAATTTGTATTATTTGTGTTTGAGAGTCAATGGTGGTTAAAAAATCAATAGTGAATGATTGACTAACAATATAAAAAACAATTGCATTGTTAATATATACATATTAAATACTATAAAAATATCTTTAGTTTGGTTGGGGAAGGGGGTTTATGTCATAAAAGATGGATTGATGAGTGTGAATCTGTATCACCATTTCCACCATTTCTTAAAAGAGCGCACTGAACTAAGTTAAAGTAAGTATGTCAAGTTACACATAATTTCTGACTTAAGCTTAGAATAAAAATAAGTCATTTGCAACAATTGTGACAGAAGCAATGAAAAAATAGAGAAAATATATATGCCAATAAATTTTTTTCATATTATGATTACATCATCCATTTATTTAATCATCATTGAATAATTATACTAACAGTATATAAATATTGTTTATTACACATCTAAAAATAATTTTAATGAAACTTGCACTTCATAGTATGCATTTTTTTATAAAATATGTTAAAAAAGTAAATCTTAGGTAGATCTTTGTGTGTTGTTCCCCAACAAAATGTAAAACATGTGTCACAATTGTAAATCATAACAGTGTCTTATTTTTTTATTTACTGAAACACAGCTACACAAACACATATGAAACAACACCTGACAATAACCAAGGTTACACAAGTTGTCCTTTTAAGATAATAGAATTGTAGAATATATCAACTACGTTAACTTTATTGTGAATTTGTGAGTGGACAATTCCCCGATGTGACAGATGTGCTATTTTGTTTATTTTTTAAAATATTTTTATAGAAAATGATGAAACATGACACATGTCATGATTTTATTGGCAGGAGGAGATAACTTATCTCTTTATACCAGAAGATACTTTATTCCCTTACAAAAACGGAATGGAGGAGATAAATTATCTCCTCCTGCCAAGTGAAATCATGACATGTGTATGTTTCATCATTTTCTATAAAAATATTTTAAAAAATAAACAAAATAGCACACTTGTCACATTTCTACTGGTTAAAGGAGATAAGTTATCTCCTGGCATGAGAAAATTCATTATTCTCTTTTTGTAATACAAAAACATGAATATGCTGCTATGGCTGGATTACATGGTAAGTGTAAAAACAGAGGAAATAGATTAGAGCAAAAGATATTTCCTTAATTTTTAAATAATGTAAATGGTGACTTGAAAAGTGAAAAACAGAGGAACCAATATAAGAAGAAAAGATACCCTCTAATGTATAATGAAATGATGATTCAAGATAAAGCAATTTGATATTTCTTTTCTAACATAATTAACTACAAAAAGAAAAAGGCAGTGAGGTTATCTCTACTTCTTTATGCTTTTCAAATCCCACTTTTTTTAAGCTTCATAGATTAGTCATTAGTGCACTGAAAACTTTTTGTAGCATTTGGTACATGCACAAAACTAGATGAAATGATTCATCTCTTTTAGTGAAATCAAAATATTATAACTTTTAATCTTAGGTCCTGTTATCTTGTAATTATAAAATGTAACAATCATAGACTTAAACTCATGTTATTGTTTAAAAAAAAAATCAACATGTGTATACTGCAAATTGTATACAGTACTTACTATTTAGTCTCAAACAATAGAAGCTAAAGGTTTGTGTTCTAATTCAACTGAACTTGTTTCTTGTCTTGCAAACAATTGCACTGTTCTTTGTGCAATTGGTAACCAAATCTTCCATAACCTTTCCTCTCTTTCTCCACCAGATGCTTCATATTCTCTGATCCTATTCTGCTTGCTGATTCCTGCAAACCTTGGAACATTGGCAATCTCAGACATGGACCTTTTCTCAGAAGGATCAAGTGATGTAAATGATTTTTCTTCTTCATTAGAACTAGCTTGAAACTTTTCAGTGTTGGTTGGTTTCAAAGGAAAAAATCTCTTGCTAGAAATATCATCAATAAGCATCTCACAACTCAATGATAACAAGTCTGAAGAATTAAGATCACTCCATCTTGTTCTTGTAACAAAATCAGATACTTGTATTTTGTGATTGAAATTGTGCACAGGTTTAGTTTTTGTAGTAACATTAACATCACTACTAGTGCTTCCACCTTCTTGATCAATGACAAATTCTTCTTTTTTGTTCTTGCCCATGTCCCAAAATCCACTTCCAATGTTAAACCTTGATGACCATCTATGAGATAGCTCCCTCTGGACAAAGATTTCAACATTCGGATCCTCGTTTAGGTTCGAAGGAACTCGCAGGAATCTCGAACTCAATGAATGAGTGAAGTTCTTGATGTCGACTTCTTCAACCTTGTACCTACAAAGAGGGCAGGTAGAGTGATTTTCAAGCCACTTGTCTATACAATTCATGTGAAAAGCATGTTTGCACTTTGGTAGAAGTCTGAGAATTTCTGTGTCCTCGAATTTCGATAAGCAAACAGTGCACTCTAGGCCTTCTTTGGAACCTTTGAGGGAAGAAAACTTGAAGAATGGCAGTGTTTCAATCACTAGTTTATCAATCCCAGATAGTCTACTAGACCATGATCTAGTTAGTCCATTGAGGGATCGAAAACTAGGATTCGGATTCGAGATTTGAATCGGGTTAATTCGACAGAACTTTACATAGAAAAGTAAGAGAAATGTTATGACAAACATTATGGCAAGGACAGATATTACAACCACCTTGCTTGGATGCACAGTTGGAGGCAATTCTGGCATATTCTGTTCACTGCTATTTTGTGCTTCAACATTGTAGGATACAAGAGAAGGAAACATCATGAACATAAGCAAAAAAATCTTAAAGGGATAGTTAGAGAGGAAGATATTACATATCTATTGAAGATCTTGACAGAAAAATGATTCTATCTGTCTAGATTAGAAATCAATCTACATGAGAAGAGAACAGAAATGTTTACTAGGAAATTGTCATAGCAATAATAGCATCTCAAATGCTATTTTTTAAAAGTGAATGAAGACAATTGAAAAATGTTTCAAACTTGTCTTTTAATTTAGTATAAGAGTCCCTACCCATGTAGCTTTATCTGTTTGTTTGTTTATGTAGTGCATGTCTTGGACAATAATTAAGAATATCTTCTCATCAAACCAAGACAAGAGCATGCATAAATAAGCACGGAGCTATGTGGACCATATAAAACATTTTTCATACGGATCGCCATCCTCTCCGGTAACGAAGATCGAATATAAAAACAAAAAATATATATATGATGTGACACTTTTATCATTTATATGTAATATGATAATACTTTTACTCTTGAAAACAATAATTTGTCTTTCCACTATCGAAGAAGATTCTTTTCGATAGCAGATATAAGTACTAGTCTAAGTTATTTAACGTCATAGTTAAATACTAGACTGGATGGATATGTATTGTTCATTTCTTAATTAAACCCATTTATTTATTTGATTTTTACAGGTAAGTGTGTATATAGTATTATTGGTATGATGATTTTATTTGATCTACTTAATGGGTCAAGTGGAATGGTAGGAGTTGAAATTATTATATTATTTGAACCCAATCTTGATAAAGTTCACCCTGGAGTGAGGATTTAATGATTGTTTTGAGAGAAAATCATGTCATACTTGTTATTGCCATTGAAAGTTTGGATGTCATTGTTGCTTTGACAACTTCAATTAGATTATTATAGCTCACTCATTGGCATGGCAATTTCAAGTTTCAACTACCAAACATTGACTTTGTTTTAGAGATAAACATGCTTCTCATCTCATCCAAGTGTATGCATATAACACAAAAGAATTACATTGATCCAGTGATATAAAATCTATTAGATTTTCAGAAAGATCAAAAAATTAAAAATTCGATTGTTTAGAACGACATTTATTAGGAGAGACAATCTCATACTACGAAATGAATTAATTCATTACCTATATAAGGTAATGATATATCAATTGTAGTATCAATAAAATATAACACCAAAGAAATGAATACTATAAAAGGAGGTGGTGATTAGAGTTAATTATATGTACCAAAAATAGTTAATTATATATGTATTTTAACAACCAAATGTAAAAAAAAATGGGTGAAAAAGTAGTAGGAGAATATTGAAATTAGAAAATTGAAAAATGAGTAGTACGAAAATTAGAAATTAGAACATTTAAGTTCTCAAACAAGAAACAAGTATTAAATATTCCTAAATTGTGTTATTTTAAAATATTTTATTCTTTGATTTAACTACTATATTATATATAGTCTCGTTTAATTGATATATCACTATAAGAGGGAGTGTACAAGAACCCCTACTAGGAAAAAATATTATGTAGTAAAAGATTAATGATTCTTATTATATCTCTATCATTCATTTAATCTTACTTTATTAATGTATTAAATATTAATGATGATTTCGTTGAATCATTGATCCAAGACATATAATAATTTCTCCACCACTAGTAGCAACAAGATAGCTTAGGCTAATAGTTTTGCACCATATTGTTGGCATATTTCTCAAGTTTGGCATGACTATGGACGATTATGATTTGTAATAATAATGATGACCAAAATCATTTATTACTTCCTAGTGGGTTGCTTTTATAATTACCTATATCTCTAATATTTTAAAGTAAAAATCACATTTTTATATGATTAGATACATACATATAATATATTTTTATATCGGATACATGCATAAAAATTAATTACCTATTAGTTCTTTCCTCGAATGACTTATGGATCCATACATGATTGGATTGCATCAACTAAGTATTGAACTATTTAAAAAAAAATAAGTATTAAACTAAAGCTACATGCATGCCTTGAATTCGGATTGAGACAACCTAGACTTTTATCTAAAAAATAATAATTTTATACCGCTAATTAAAAAAATGAGTTTTTTTTAAGTGTGTTATTTTTAGTTGTTCAAGTTGTTAATTAATCTTAATTATAATTAATGGCATGCTTCAAGTATACATATCTTCCCCTCAAGGCCAATGTATTCCTGTCACATCCCATTACCATTCATTCATTTGATAAAATGACTACGTACGTAGATAATGTGACTTAGTATTGATCCTCAATAAATAATAAATCATATAAGGTAACGGACAATACAAGTAAATATGACATCATATTCATATTAGTTTTTTTTGAATCTTTCAAACTTATATATTGCTCAAGGTGCTAAATATCTTTATTATGTTATCTTTTTAGAAATAATCTCACAACTATATAAAGAAATGGTTTAATATTTTAAAATATTAAAAGTTTTTTACATTAACTAACATATTATTATTTACTTAATAGACAATAAACTTTAGTATTTATCAAGTAAAATTTATATAGATAAACGGCGAACATGAGTTAATAGTGGACAAATTTATCTACTAGTGTATACATATTAAGCTCATTCATTATAGAGGACGAAAACCAAGATTTATACCTGTTTATAAATTCTGCAGGTTGATGGCTTATCCCAAAATAGCTATTTATGATACTATACAATTTGTGCCCCAGATGTATAGATAGTATGCATGGGATTGGCTCCAATATGTTTTTTTCTTAAGAAAAAGACTATGTCTTTGCCATATGAATATCGAGTAATAATATGGTACTTCAAGTTGGATATGTAATTTTTTTTTTATCATTTGATAATGTATCAAAAGAGTAGTATGAAAAAAAGAGTGTTTATGATTTTTTTTATGTGGTCTATCATGTGCCTATAATTTTTTGTTTTCAGTTTTTACATCGGAGGAAATAATTAATGATTTGATAGTGAAGAGGAAATAATTAATGATTGGAGTGCAGGAGGTTGTGGGTTCAAATCTCACCATCAATAAAAATTGGGAGTTATAAGGTGGTTTGATACTTATGGTGAAGGAAGTTGAGGGTGAAATCTCACTCACAACAAAATTCTATAATACTAACAACTAATATACTAATAATTTCCGATCAAAAAAGATAT
Organism: Lupinus angustifolius; assembly: GCF_001865875.1. Taxonomy (NCBI): domain Eukaryota; kingdom Viridiplantae; phylum Streptophyta; class Magnoliopsida; order Fabales; family Fabaceae; genus Lupinus; species Lupinus angustifolius. Next base: position 14,409,189 of record NC_032022.1, on the reverse strand, counting down.
TTATATGAAAGAATAGCAAATAATAAATAACTTTTTTGTTCTCTATATATTAAATATATTTACTTTTATTTCAATAAATAAAGGGATTTGTAGAACATTATCCAAGATTCTTTTCATTTCCTCTATGGACAATAATCACTTTTTTAAAAAGAAAATCAATATTTTTTTATATAAGTAAATTATTTAAGGGACGAGATTTTATCCATAATATTATTTTAATGAGTGGAGGTTCATTTGATCTTTTAGAATTTTTGCTTATACTATTTTTGTCCCTAAAAAGGGAAAAACTCAAAACAATCCTAAGAATCTCAAACATGAATTAAAAAGTTTGTAATAGGGAGTAAAGTGTCTCAAACTTTGTCAAAAACTAAGAAGACTAATTTAAATCATATTTAGCCATTTAGGAACAACTCCAACTTTTCTATCTTTTATCGACAAAATTGGTTTACATAAAAAATTTCAAGATATATCTTTAGTCAATTTTATATTTTAAGTTTGAAGCCTATAATAAAATTAAATTTGAATATATTTTAATTAATTAATTATAAAGAGTCAAACACAATCAATTATTAATAGTCAATTTTAATCAATCTTTACTAGTTTCCATACATACATGCCCATATCACATTTTGAGAAAACTTCTCCAAATAGGGTAGATCTCCAAACTATTGTATGAGAGGATTCTCTATCCAAAGATATGTATTCGAAAATGACCATAGAGAGGAGATTGATTTTTTATTTTAATTACTTAAAGCTATATTTCAATTATGCTTTATTTTTTTGTAATACCAAAACTTTATCTCAATGGTAAAGAATTAATTTTTTTGGAGTATGTATTTGTTTATCCTAATAAATATTATTCTCAAGACGAATCTTTAATATTTTGATATTTCTAGGAATTAAGTAAAATTTTATACCATTAGACAAACATTTTATTGATAACCATTCTTATCTACACTAAATAGCCACCTCAATAGTTTTTGCTATTAAACCACCAATTATCATCTTCAGAAAATTTTGTTTTGTATATTTTACTACAAATAAAAGTTTAAAACATTAAAAAAAGACAGTTAATATTTGTAGTTTTAAAAACGTGTCAAAAGTTGTCGCTGCTGACGTATGTGAACACGAGGATCACGGTCCGAAACAGTACAACGCAACCTTTGTCTTTGTTAGTTGTTCTCAAAGTGCATGAAGAAAAAAAAAAGACTTTGATTCCAATTTGACTACTTTACGAAACATCAAGTAATTCCCACCAATCATTTCATCTCATCTCTAGTTTGGGATTGTGGACTTCAATGCCCTTTATTCCTTGGTAAAGTTATCAGTGTGTTTTTCATTCGGGTGAATTTTACATGATGAATTTCAGTGTATAATCAGAATTTAGATTATTTTTGTTGTTGCATGTCTCAGTAAATGACTAATTTGTACTTGTCTGTAAATTAAGCTATTTGTGACTTTTCCCTCTCTCAATATCTATTTGCTTTTTATGAATTTCAACCACATTTTTTTTACAGTCACAGTTATTTACCAAGACATGATATGTTTAAATCCCGGAAACAACCTGCCTGCTTGCCGAGTAAGACTGCATATATATAACCTCCTCATACCCTATTAGGTGGCAGCATCGTGTATTGGGCTGCTCTATTTTAGGTTGACGGGGAGGGTAGGGGACTAGGGGTAATTGTGCAGCTGCTAGAGTTTGAATTCAGGTGTTTACACTTTTATGTCTCGCATTTCTACCAACTGACCCCAGAAGATATATTTGTTATGTAATTTGGAAATTCATAATCACATGTGGAATTCTTCAACTAATATGATTGAATTAGCAAAATAGTCTATGGTTTAGTTTACATTCTAGCTTGCATTTGAATTGAGTGAACCATTTTCTTTAACTGATATGAAGAAATTGACTTGTTTTTAACTGGATATGGGTTATTTTGGTACAATCTGCAGACTTGAGATGTTAACTGGCTGCATTGCAATTCAGTAATTTTAGCAAAATGGGTCAAAAAAAGTTGTTTTTGTTTCGGCTGAAAACAAATAGATTGATATGGCTTATTGGCATTACCGTTGCAGCGATTGTAGTATACCGTTATTTTCAGTTTCCTTATGGTAACAACACTCTACCCAATGGATTCTATGTTGATAAGATAGCAAAATCAGGAAGTAGTGGATTCCAAGCAGCAGATCTACCATTTGAGCCTGAAATATTTAACAATGTGACAATTTTTAATCAAGCAAACTATACCGGTGCACATGGTCCTGAAACAGTTACTAAAACTAAGACTTCTGAGAAAAAAGACACTATTTCAACACCTGGTTTTGTCTCAGAATCAGAAATTGCATCAAACAAATCTTCGGGATTTCATGAGTCTGATGAAAGGTCCTTGGTGGATAGTGTTAGGTTATCAGGTGATAAATCTACCATAGAGAAGGCAAAAAATCTTGGACCGAGCAGTTATAACAATACTACGGGTGCAAATTTGACAAAAGAGGTTGATATTTCATCAGGATCAGAACATAAGTTGGCAGCACCACCAGACTTCACCCCATCTATAAGTCCTTCAACAGAAGTGAGCACAAATTTTACACCTCCAGTGTTGTCAAATGGTCCAAACAAAACCGATTCCGTGAATGGTGAGAGGTTTAAGACTTCAAAAGGTGATGTCAATATATTGGGCAAGAATTCTTCTACTACCATATTGCCTAAGGAGAATAAAGATTCTAACATTCCGGTACCAGAAGTAACTTCAATCTCTGAAATGAACAAGTTATTGCTTCAATACCATGCCTCGAATCGTTCAATGGTATACGACTACATGTAAACTTTTGCTTTATTTCACGACCTATAGATTATAGTTTATTTTTGTGTTCTATTCTAATGTTGCTAATTTCTTTCTAGAGGCCAAGGTGGTCTTCAGCTGCTGATCAAGAGCTACTGCAGGCCAGATCAGAGATTGAAAATGCACCAGTTGTAGAGAATGTCGAAAATCTTTATGCTCCCCTTTACCGAAATGTTTCCACGTTCAAGAGGTATCATTTGATTGTTATGGTGTATATATGTATTTTCGGTAAATGTTTCAGAAGTATCTTGTAGAATTAAAATTTCTATTCAAGACATTAGGAATGTGAGAATATCTTTTAAAATACAATGTGAACTAAAATTATTATGGACAGTAAAAGGAATTTTCTGTTTATCATTTTGACTTCAAGAATAAATAAGTGCAACCATTGTGATTTTCAGTTATGTGATAACAAGTAGTCCCGGACAGAAATATCAGAGTCTTGATAAGCTCGGACAAAATATAGTATACTTCATCAAAATTGCTGCATTTCTTGATGTTGAAGAGCTCCCTTGCTGATGTGGGAAATAAAATTGAAAAAGAATAAAACGCCGATATTTGCATTTGTCTAAATGTGTAGCAGCAATGATATATAAAACAAGATATTTAATGGTTAAATTTTCACATCACCTTATTATTTTTTATCTCATAACTGCAATGGTCAGGAGCTACGAATTAATGGAACAGACTCTCAAAGTGTATGTATATAGAGAAGGATCCAAACCTGTAATGCATTCACCGCATCTTTTGGGAATTTATGCTTCGGAGGGATGGTTTATGAGGCTGATGGAAGTTGATAAAAGATTTGTTACTAAAGACCCAAAGAAAGCCCACCTATTTTACTTACCGTTCAGTACTCGGATGCTAGAGCACACTTTGTATGTAAAGAATTCACCTAGTTATAGTAACATGATTGAGTATCTGCATAATTATGTAGACTTGATTGCCGGAAAACATCCTTATTGGAACAGAACGGAAGGAGCTGATCATTTTCTTGTTGCCTGCCATGACTGGGTATGCTTTTCTACCTCAGTGAATGTCTTTCCTTTGTCAACTTCCTACCGGCACAAACAGTTTATCATTTTACATTCTTCGCTGCCATTTTTTGTGGCGTGCGAACAAAAGAACAATGCTACTTGCACGCACATCACATTTACGCAGTTTTTACCATCTGATTACAGTTAGTCTCATATCATTTTCCGCACACACTCTCTGCTGGATTTGGATCCTCTAAATTGTATTTTTCTCTTATGTGGTTGAGTGGAGGAGAGAGATAGACACAAATTTTCTTAGTACGTCCAGTTAATATTTGTGAAATTTCTTTGATAACTTTTTGTCAATTTCTTTCCTCGGCTTGATCACTTGAGAGAACAATGCAAGAGAGAATTCAAATACGATTATGCGATAATTAAAAACATTCTTTATCACATTAGTTTTCATTTTATCTTCTCATTGAAGGTTACTTTGCACTATGCAGGCCCCTTCAGAAACACAAGACCATTTTGCTAATTGCATAAGAGCCCTCTGCAATGCCGATGTCAAAGAAGGTTTTGTCTTCGGGAAGGATGTATCTCTTCCAGAAACAAAGGTCTACAGCGCTCAGAATCCAACTAAACGTGTTGGTGGACAACCAGCTTCAAGGAGGACAACTCTGGCATTTTTCGCAGGTGGCATGCATGGTTACGTTCGGCCAATCTTAATGAAGCACTGGGAAAATAAAGATCCTGACATGAAAATCTTCAGGAATTTGCCCAGGTCTAGGGCAAACAGGATCTACGTCGATTACATGAAGAGCAGCAAGTACTGTATTTGTGCAAAGGGCTATGAAGTGAATAGTCCAAGAGTTGTGGAAGCCATCTTCTATGAATGTGTTCCGGTTATTATATCAGATAATTTCGTGCCTCCGTTCTTCGAGATTTTGAATTGGGAATCCTTTGCTGTTATTATTCCAGAAAAGGATATTCCAAACTTGAAGAGTATACTTCTTTCCATCCCAGAAAAAAGGTACCTTGAAATGCAGATGATGGTCAAAAAGGTGCAGCAGCATTTCCTTTGGCACAGGAACCCTGTCAAATATGATATATTTCACATGATACTTCATTCTATTTGGTACAACAGAGTTTTCACAGCCATAGCAAGATAATTTATGAGACATAGGTGAAGTTGGTTGATATTTTTTTATAAGCAGAGATAGATATAGATGATAAATGTTGGTATTAAAATTTATGCACATAATTTCACTTCAAAGGGATGATTTTTTGCACATAACTTCACTTCATAGTTATAGGTAAGATATAGATACAGAATTTTTTTGCTTAGTGTTAGATTCTAATATCACAATAGAATAACTAAGCCTAAAAATTTAGTTGACCAAATCTCAGAGGGATGATTATAAGAAATAATCTCAGAGAGATCTTAGCCAACCTTGGCATTTGGTACCCAATACTGATTGATAATGTCATTTTATTTGTAAATTATGTAAATAAATGTTTTATGGATATTTATCTCAGGTGGATCTTAACCAAACTTGGCATTTGGTACAGTACAGTTGAAGTTTACTGTGCCACAAAATTATTTATTATATTTTGAAACATAAGAATTATGCAAGTAGGCATTGTAAATGTGATAAATTCAATATTTATAAAATATAAAAGCTTAAGACCTAAGTTGTGAAAGTGCAAACTCAACTTTTATCAGCTTCCTAAAGTTTTTCCTGTCAACTTTGTTCAATCACTTGTTGTCTTTGTTTCCATGTGTTCTCAAGTCTTAACTTCAGGTTAATGCTATCAATCACAAAAGGTTAAATGCAAGAGTCTTCTTCTCACTCTCCATAATTCCATCATGAAATCATCACATACTCCTCAAAATTCCCACCTTTTCTCTCGTCTCACTAAGAGTCTATTTGCGAGTTTGGTTTTGGAAGGGAAAAGGGAAATGAAAGGCTTCAGAGTCACAAAATACACATATGAGATGACTCTGAAGTTTCTCTTCTCCTTTAAAACTCAACTCGCAAACAGATCCTAACGTTTCACCTTCCTTCCAATATGTTTCCCTCACCTTGTACAAATTTAATGTGCTCAAATGTCAAAACACATCTTCAATATATTTGATCTGTCAATGGGTGATTTTAAGTACAAGGCAACACAAGATAGACCAAAATGATGTAGGTTATATGAGGGTTGTTAAACCTGAGTGGAACAGACCAAAATGAATTCTGCCAAGCATGACTCTGAATAGAAATTCTTAAAATTTAATGTAGGCATTTCTTATTATCATGCATGTCTAGTTAGTTAGGAGGTAATTTAGACAATTAATTGAATCATATAATAATATGAGTGATGGATATTAAAAGCTACTTCAAAGTAGTATAACAAATTTAGGGGAGATCTTTACCTATGAGCTATATCAATCTTCTATGGGTTAAGTGAAAGAAACACATAAGTGGGGTTGACACCATATCTTTGACCCAAAACGTTAAGGCATTAGGTTTATGAGTCTATCCACTTATATGTTATTTAACTCATTTTTGTACAATCTGAGACTACTTGATTCACATTTAGAATACCCAACACAAATGTTGTTCATGACATGATTTATATGTATAATATGACCATCTTCACTCACTTTAGGATCCATCAGATGGACAAAATAGGATTACAAAACTTCTGGTGTCATTTTGGTTAATGATGTATGCAGTAATATTTCTTTCTTCAAACAATGAAAGTGGGATTTCTAAGTGTGTTCTAAAAAATAAATCTACATTTGAAGAAAAAAAACAATCTTTGAATTTTAAAATTATTAACAAGAAGTTGGTCTATTTATGCAAACTTGTCCACCGTGTATCAAACAATGCCAAAGGCTAACATTTTGGGACTAAGATTACCTATTTACAAACAATGTCACATGTCCCAAATTAATCAGATGATCTCTTTCCAATATTTTAATCACGGGCGATATTTATGCAGAGAAAAATCAAAATATGCAAAACGGATTAATCTCTCATCCAAATGGCAGGAGATACTCTCACAAGAACCTAACAATATCTCATAATACGATTAGATGTTCAACATTTGAATATATGGATCCAACCCAAAAAAAACAATCAAACCTTAAACTTAGGTGCTACTTACATCAATTGAATTATGTCATGATGTTTTATCATAAATTATGTTTATTGAGAAAACATCCATATATAAATTTTATTAATTGTTTTGTCTATGATTTTTCTTTGCCTCCTATCTCCTCTAAAAATTGAACTAAAGTTCATTTTATATATTCATTTCATCCACACATGTCTAAACCACCTAAAGTAATTCTATCATCATTTGTATAATTGAACTTACTCTAATTTTCTACAATTGCAGCTACCATTAGTTTTTGGATAAGAAACTAATTCATTTCGATGAACAATTTAAAAATTCGAAAGCAATTGCGGCCACGTTTCCCTCAATTAAGATAAAAGAAACCTACCTATAACTACAACTATAATTTAAAGCATTGATTATGCTCTACTAATCATACATCATTAAGAGGTTGATTAAAGGAATCCAGACAGCCCTAAGCCATGAGTTTGACCACCTAGTCCTAGGCCACTGGGTTAGGTCCAAACCAAATCACATTGGGCTAGACTCAGTTTGACCTCTAATAATCTATTTGTGAGTTAAATTTTAGAAGATAATAAATGAAAATAAAAAACTTGTTATAAAATACACTTACTAAATTACTAAGTAGTCTTTCATTTCCTTTATTTCTTTCCAAAACTTAACTTACAATCGCACATAAGTGATCGAAGAGTAGTTGATGCTTCCCTTTCTATAGAAGAGAGAGTTTAACAAGTTGTTTATAACAATGCTTATCACATTCCATAATTGATCCAGACATATAGGGTAGTTTTTAAAAAAAGAAACATTGAAAGGAACTTGTGGTCTGTGGCATTAATCTACTGCACAACATGACACAGCACCAGTAGAATTTAGAATAGCATCAGTTTTTGAACACACAAAGAAACAGTTTGAGGTTAATCATATTCAGACATAAAAGCAGGTTTCTTTATTTGCTCACAGGGCTAGTCTCTATGAACATGAACTATTACATTGGAACAGAACACTAAGGTACCACTACTAATTAACCAAATATTTATTTGGCCCCACTTAGAAAATGCATGCAATAAGTATATAGAAAAGCATAATAGTTAATCAACTCTCTCATTATAAAAGTTAGCTCAACATAGTACTTAAATGGTAAATCTTTCCTTAGATTTATCTTTCGGGTTGAGTTCTTCCTCAGTTCTCGTACACTAAAATTATGTATCTTATCTAAGTGAAGTACATATTTGGTGTGAAAGTTGCATTAAGGATTCATGTATGAACCAGAAACTATCACCTAAATTACATGTTCTAATAACAAAATAGAGTTGGAGCTGCATTAGTTTCAACACTTTGCTTACTAGACATTGAAAGAATGTATCCTCCTTAAATCATTCATCACAATTGTAAGCTCAAAACAATATAAGAATAGGGAATAAGGATCTAGTTTATTGCTATTTGTGCAAGTTACATCCCAATCTTAACCATTGTAATCCTGGAACAGAATCCAAAACTGAATCACCAATTCATAGATCTTTTCCATGCCTGACCTTACTATGGCCCAGTTATGTCTCTGTTAAGGACATAAGATTCTTTAATCACTTTTCTATATATTTTATATTCAACATGTTGTAGCTTTTGTTTTCATCTCAAAATTTCTCATGCATGGTACTGGTATATTGTCTATAGATGGGTCCATAAGTTTCACATTTCCTGTGTAACATTAAAACATTGTCAAATCCAAAAACAGGTATCTGTCTACAGATAACAGCTCATTTCGGATATACAAACTCAACATCTCAAAAGTTGTCATTTTCACTTTATGGAAATGAACATGTAAAACATCACTGGGGGGCAATTCTGGAACATTATTTATTTATTTCTAACTTATTTTTTATGTATATAAAATACATCATATAAATTAAATAACAACATTGATATAGACATAAAACATGCATAAAATGGTAGAGCCCTAAGGGGTGCTAGAAGCTATGAACCTATCATCTCTACCATGGAAATGACTATAATTAACATAAATACAATAATTTGATCTATGAATTAGTAAGAATTAGTAATGTGTCTAATCTTAATAATAGGTAAAGGGGCCCTGTGATAAATTTGACATTGCAACTTCAATTTTATACGTGGGGTTAGTCCATTTATTTGAGCTAAGTTGTTATTTGTATTTCTTAACTGCACGTGCCACAATGGAACCAAACTTTTTCAGGAGGACTATGGAATTGAAAGCTTTTTCATGCCCAACTCTAAGTAAACACAGAAAAATCTTCTGTACCATAAGCCTTAAAGTCAGAATTAATATTTGTATGACATAACACTTTTTGTTCAGAGTTGAATTTGAGAAGAAAATGAATAATTGAGAGTCATTTTTCATAAAATGAATCCGGTGGAAAGTTTAAAGAGCGGAATAAAAAGGAGTTTGGGGTTCAATCTTATACACTACCATATTAATATTTATCTATATAACAAAAATCAGGTACCATATTTTTGTCTCATTTCTTCTCCACATTTTTGTTTATGTCCAATTAAAAATTGTTACTTAACTAAAAGTTTAAAATTAAAAGTCATCAAAAATTAATATTTTTATATTATTTCGGAATTTGCTTGATTAGAAAAGGGTGTGATTTTTTGGGACAAATAATGTTTCTTCCTCAAACAGTGAATTAAAACAAAATCATTTTAGGCACCAACCAATCTGAGTTGGGGAGAAAGATGAATCTATGGACTACAACCAATTGGACAACGATTTACATCTTCTATTTCCTTTATTCTTTTTCAAATAAATGCTACCAAACAAGAAGAAAATTATGAATTACTATCAAATTATTGGGATATAAAAAATGGGATAACTTTTTTTTATTGAACTATTAATGAAAGAAGAAGAAATTATTTCCCATATTCCCTGACAAATTAAATACAATAAATAGTATATATATTGTGTTGGGTATAAATGTATGATGAGTGAGGAAAGCCATGAAAGTGTATTATTGATACTCTTCCCTCAAATTTGGTATCAACTTGTCAATACAGCCACCAGTCAATAATTAAATTAAAATCAACAGTAGGGTCACAATTTGGTCCTGAAATCTTTTTTTTTCTTCGTTTTTTATAAGTCAAACTAGTTTATTGCATGGGTTGTACATTTTATATATTTATTTATGTTTTTATATTTCCTTTTATTTTTAAATCAAATTTTATTCAAAATATTTTAATTTGGATGACTAATGAGTAAACTATAACAATTGTATTATGTAAAAAAAGGCAATAGTAAATAGTAATATTAAGTTTATTTGGAAAAGGATTTATTTTTTCACGATTTTTTTTATTTCTTACTATTCTAATGCAAATTTAATTGATCTTGGTGCTTTGTAATCCAACAAATTTGAAAGATTTGAATTATGTATTAAAAAGGAAAAAGACAGACTTTAATTTTTTTGAATTATACCGGTTTATACTTGTCACGTGACTTATCTAAAATTCAAATTTTCATGAGAATGAATTTGTCTCAAGATAATTATTATGGTTTTTTGTGGTAAAATAAATTCTTTTGATGAAAAAAAATAAGGTTACAATAGTATAATTGTTGAAAGTTAGCTACGTGTATAGACTATGCACCAGAACCTTTATGAACTGATGTAACACATACACAAAACGATAAGGGTGGAGATGAACACATAACTTATACCCGAAGTTCTCTCATTCTCTGTTACGACTAATCAGATATTATCAGGTAAAAAAATGAAATTTTTTAAAAATAAAAATTAATATATTATTTGTTAAAATTTAATTAATCTAAAAAAGGATTGAGACACCTTTGAAACATGTGATATGTGATATATATATATTATATATCGTGTGGAGAATATTTCTCTATCAACTTTAAGACTCCATCCACTCTGAATGATTAAAAGAAAAATTGTAATAACATTAGTTACCATTTTGTTCTCAATTTTTTCCTAAGCCAAATAATATCTTGTAGACTTTAGAGTAGGGATACTCTAACCCTTGTACAATCACATATCATAGCTTATAGTTTAATTGATACATTATATTCTACATCATTGCTACTACATACATCAATGAAAGAAGGACAAAAGAAGTCCTCAAATGAGAAGAAAAGTATGACCAGAACCTCATTAATTAGTTGAGCCCAGCAATGCTAACATATTAGGTCCTGAAATGCAATTACTCCAATAGTAAGAAATGATGAGCAATCACTCCATAGAATATATTGATACATGTTTCAGACTGGGAAACTCTATGAATTTAAGAGAGACCTATAATCAAGTGATAACTAGCTAGTTGAAATAAAGAAGTTTGTCCTATAGTCTAAGATCTGCATGATTGTATAGGAAGATACTTCTTTCACAATAATTGTTTAGTTTTTTTATTAGCAAAAGATAATATTATTAAACATGTACAAGAAATACAAGAGTAATAATACTATATAAGTGTTATAAGGTGGTAAAAATGAGATTACACAAACAATAGAGCAATTGTTTACTAGTTTTGGTTGAGTCATGATACTTTCAAAATTCATAAAAGTAGTCATATTTCATTTTGTTTTTATACGAGTTTTTAAAGTGTAGAAATTAAAACAAAAAATTCGAATAATAAGGATATGAAATAGGGAACTAAACCACAAAAACAGAAAAAACGTACTAGTAAAAAATATATGCCATTTTCAAAGATAGAAACCTATGAAGTAAATTTTATTTCTTTTAAAAATGTTTGCTTTAGTGCACATCACTTATGTATACATCACATTTTTTTTGTAACTATTAAGAGTATTTCCTCATCATTTTAAGTAAAGAACTAATCTTTTTCAAGTGTTTTTAGATGCTCCTCCGAATAAGTGTCACTATCAGAAATTGAATTTTAACATTTTGATCATCTTAAAAATCTATCAAGACCTTATACCGCTATAGTATAATAGATGGTTGTAACAATAAATAAATACATAGAGTATAATATAATTAATCAAAATATCAAGAATAACATGTATAAAATAATATGCATACGTGTATCTACCATTATTTAAAGGGAAGATATTTAAGAAAGGTACAAAAACCGAAATTATTGGTGGCTGTGGCTATGTATTTATAAAAGCAGACACATGCATTGCCTAGCTACATAATCTCCCTTACTGGCATAGCCAGTAATATTCATAGGGTATGGACCTTCTTCCATCAAGTTAGTATATTTGATTTGTGATCAGAACAATTTATGATAAAATTTTTTTATCATTACTCAGCAAGTGATGCCAAAAAAATAATATATATAATATGTTATATACTTCTATCTTTATATTTATCATAATAAAAGACAAATGTATCCTTAAAATTAATGAGAAAAACTGTATTTCTAACTCTATTAAACAGTTTTTTACAGCCAAGCATGAATGAAGTACAAGAGACATGTATAGTACAATTGCTTCTGAATTGGAACCTGGACCCAAAGAATTCAGAGCTTCAAATCAAAGTGTTGGAAGTGACATAATGCAAAGTGAAATTTTTACCCAAAAGAGTTAAATAATTTTTACCTATGAAAAACTATACATTGAGAGAAAAAATGAATGAAAGTAGTTAAATGTGTATTTTACTTATTTTATTATCCAAAAATAAAATGGTGTAAGAAAAATGAATAAATGCCATTTAAAGGGAGGGAGAGGGGGGAAACAAGGCCAACGTAGAAAATTGTATGTTTTTCATTAGGCTCCGAAAAAATCAATTATTTAAATATCAAATTTCATACTTAAAAAATCATACTATATATATATATCTTATTTAGTTTTATACACATGTATTTTAAAATATTATCAAAACAAATTTAGAAGAGTTATTGTAGAATTGATGTACATGAACCATTATTGGATTCAGAATACTAGATTATACGAATACCAAAAAAATATACTAAATTTAAAAAACAAACAACAAAGGCAAATTGCAAGAATGCAAGATCACTCATTTTCTATGGTGGGTCCTCTACTCCTCTCTATCAAGTATCAACCTTTATATATATAAGTGTGACATGACTCATTGGAAAGTGATAGAAAAAAGAAATATAAAAAAGGTCATAGCTTATGAAATTGAATTGCCAAACCAAATAATAATAAGAATGAGTATTGAACCCCAAAATTGTAAGAGTGGTAGCACCATAAACTCAAACTCAAATTCTCCTCCTTCAACACCCAAAAAAGTGAAACGAATTAGAGACTCAAACAAGTACCCTTTATACCGTGGGGTACGTATGCGTAATTGGGGTAAATGGGTCTCTGAAATTCGTGAGCCACGCAAGAAATCACGCATATGGCTAGGCACATTTTCAACACCTGAAATGGCTGCAAGAGCACACGATGTTGCAGCATTAACCATCAAAGGTAGTTCAGCAATTCTCAACTTCCCTAACCTTGTTAACTCTCTTCCACGTCCTGTGTCACGTGCCCCACGTGATGTTCAAGCTGCGGCTGCAAAAGCTGCTCAAATGGACAACCTTGACATACCCAAAACAACAACAACAACAACAACAACGTTGTCTATGTCTTCTTCTTCTTCTTCTTCATTCTCTTCATTGGTTTCAGCAATGGACTTGTGTAATGATGAGTTAAGTGAGATAATAGAGTTGCCGAGGTTGGAAAACAGTGTTGATGAGAAGAGAGAGTTTGTGTTCATGGAAACAACCTTGGTCGATGGTTGGAATATGTATCAGCCACCTTTGTTTGAAGACTTTGATCAGCTTGGAGTCATAGAAAGTAGGTTTGAGAGTTTCGCACGGAATTAATTTTTGATTTGTTGTGATTTTGTGAATGATTGAATGAATATGTTAATGTTTATAAACTTTATATCATATTATAATTTGAGATTAAAATATCTCATGATAAAGATAAGTTATCTCATTCGACTACTAAAATCATACTATATTTCTATTTAATTATTTTTAATAAAAATATTTCTAAAACTAAATAAAATATTATATATCATATTTTTATTGGTTGAAGGAGATAAATTATCTTCTGGTACGATGAACTATTTTATTTTCTTGTAATTTATGATATAGCTATGTTTTTACTTTTTTGGTGTGTCTAATGGTTTTTCTTTTGAGTGCAGCAACACATTCTTTTGTTTGAGTCATGTGTCCCATAATTTGTGTTTCTTTCCTTCCTCTGATTTGAATTGTAAAGGGTAGCCAATAATAAAGAGGAAACAATGTAAATTTTCGGTTGACTTGTTTAATTTTTTCAGCACTAAATGTATTGTGTGTCTTGTTTCATACGGATGTTCAATTCAAACAAAACTGAAATTTTTGTTGTGTGGGAGATGAAGATCTTTAAAGGTTGAAATTGTCTTCCATAAGAGCTATCTAATATCTATGTATTTTTCAGCTAGAAAGAACATTACTATAAGAGAGGGGATATAATAGAAAGGGGATTTTTTATCATTATGTTATGATATTATTGACCATACACTAGTTTCATGGTAATATCTATACATTATTAGTATGAAGATTTATAAATAATTATTATATCATTCAGCATTTATATTATTATATATTTGCCTTATAAATAGTTATAAGAGCATCTCCATCATATCATATGCTAAACATTGTCATATCAATAATTTATTGGCATATTTTCTTTACCCAATGTAAGAATTTAATTCTTAGAACATTTTATCATATATTAAGATGAACCTAGCATTTTTTCTCTTTCTGGTGACACACGTTGTTAATTTTTTTTAATCTTTGACTCATATGCTTCACTTGGCTATTCTATATAGAGCACATTTCTTCCTCTTGCAGCAATGCAGTAGCTAAAATGCTTAGGTGCTAGCGCACTTCTTTAGCAGAGCGTTGAAGATGCTTTAATAACCATCATTATTGGATTTGCTAGGACTAGCATATCAGTTATAGTATTCTGTTCTCTTTTACATTATGTGTTAGATATTTTTTTGGTAAAGAACTAATCACTTTTGACATGATTACTGCTTTCAACAAGTGGCGCTCTTAAGAATCGAATCTTTAACATTTTGATCATCTTAAAAATATAGGAGGACCTTAGAGTAGTAGAGGAACAAAACAATTATATGTGTTAGATTTGTAAATCAAAACGTGTAAGAATGCCCATTCAAAACAATTACTTGTTCATATTCCTTTTTATTTTAGAAATAAAAGAATATCTTATAGTTTCTCTATATTATAATTTCCTTTTTTTAAAGAAAAAAAAAAATGTCCCGTCATTTTAAAGAATCTTTACTGTGGTACACTTTAGTCATTAGATCATGTTTATAGAGATTAATTTGGGTTATTGACTATTTTATTTAGAACTAATTTCATGACTAATTCTATATCATCTTCATTCATTCTTCAAAAAAATCTAATTGCAAAATATAGGAAGTTTTAAATAGTTTTTAGATCCTTAGCGCATTTATTTTATTCATTCAACATTTATTTTTTTAGTAATAGGAAATCTAGAGGATATATATAGATATACAAGGAGGTTGTAAGACCTCCTAATATAAGACACTAGTGCATTTATTAATATTAGACACTTTAGATTTTTCTGTTATTTTTTTCCCGTTTGAATTAAGATTTTAAAACAAAATTAATCCTAAAAATGAAACATATTTATCAAAATAGGAGCTTTGCTTATTTCAAAAAATGGATGAGCCTAACATGTATGCACTATTAGTAATTATTAAAAGAGAAAAAATGTACACACTGACAGTGTAAGAGTTCTTTACATTGTTATTGTATCATCAAACATTCATTTTCAATCATCATTGACTTTTTCAAAAAAGTAATCCAAATGAATAGTAGATGATGCATTGATTGTGTATACATCTTTACATTATCAGTGCATAGATTTAATACTCTTATTAAAAATAAATAATGAATGATAAATTGATAATGTACAAAAATTGACACATATTATGAATGGTATATTAATTATACATAAATCTTTATGTAGACAATATTTAAATATTACAATCATATATTAAGTGGTTGATGAGGTGGGACAAAAGATTAATGTTGATGAAGATACCCTAAATCCTTTTGGCCTTATTGGAGGCATAGCATATATGTAGTCTCATAATTTATGCAACTGTATATATCATTAGCCTATGATTGATTTGAAAAATATTTTTAAATTAAAAAATTAATAATTAATAATTTTTATGACCAATCATATATGATGATATATGCAATAACATAATTTATAGGATAACAGATGGATACCCCTTTCTCAGTGGTGCGGTTAATGATCCATAAAAGTTTTGGGATTTTCTTCTCCCAAATGGTGAATAGTGATATGTGCAGCATATAAGTTGTGAACGTGACACTCACAAATAATTTCCAAAGATACACACATGTACATAATTTTCCTATATCATCCTCATAAAGTTCCTAATTTCCTTTAGCTTAATACAAATTTCTAGGATTTTTTATTATTGGAATATCAAAGGGTATTGAAGAAATATAACTGCAATGTTAATATCTTTGCTTTCTAACTTTTGTTAACATTTATTTATTTAATTATGTTTATACTCACCAGATATTCCCATACAATATTACAATGATTGTGTACTTTTGTTTGAAGAAAGCTTCATATTAAAAAAAAATTAAAACACATTCATAATAAATTAAATGTTCATTTTATATTTTACAATTTGTGTAATAGTTGCCAAACAAAAGCTATTTTCTGGTAACATGAATATTAAACTTTTTAATTGCGGACATTTTAGAGTATATAATATTAAAATATGGGGCGAGACATCAAAAAGATGGAAAATTTCGTTAAAATTTAGTTAGACTTTCGATGATGGGATATTATAACCACAAATAGCAACCAATTAATGCAAAAGTTGGATTCCAAAATATCCAAGTTAATTTTGAAATTATCTTTTTTATTTAATGGTGGCTAACAATGTACCTTAAGGGAGGATAGTGTCAAGGGACTCAAGGGTATAAACTTTGAAGCAACTTGATAAGAAATACAATCACGCGAATCGTCTTATTTATAAACTGCTATGAAATTCTTGGTAGTGTAAAAAATAATATAATAATTAAAGAAAAGACCCAATACCTCTATATATATATATTTATAATAATGAACTGCAGCAACCTCCGTGACAGTTATAATGTCGCTATTAAACAAGATAATCAATTAGAAAAAGTCAATTAAGATATAATAGGAAAGAGGTCCTATATGTTGTCCCTTCCTCGATTTAGTAGATTTTGTTGAATCAATTCAACTAATATAATAACACCAATTTCCATAAAGGGAAATAATTTATATGATGCGGTTTGGCATTTGTTTACTCAATCAAGGGTGCCACTTATTAATATATATATATATATATATATATATATATATGTGTGTGTGTGTGATGTAAGGCAACCATCATTATCTTCTAACCCTTTTTATGTTAAACATTATGCTCAAATCATTATACATAATTCATTTTAACCAAAAGAGTTTCATACTATTTAAAGTTTGTCTTGGGATATCATTATGAAGGATTGAATGTTTGTAGCATTCAAATATATTTTTTTATCACACGACATATTCAAAACTTTATTTATATTTATTCATACTAGTGGTATAAGACTTCATTGGTTCCCTCAATGTTGACAGTTCAATTCTTGGGCAGTACTTATTGGGAGAGATAGTTACGAACCTCGAAAGTGACTAATTTGTTAAAACATGTGAAAAATACCCTTAATAATATAAAAAAAAAACTACAGTTAAACAAGAACTGAAAAATCTTCTTCTTTTGTATGATAAAATATTATACTATTTAACATTTTTAACATGATTTAATAGTGTAAGTGTTTTTTACACAGTCAGCAAATTACTTATTTTTTATTTATTAACCACTATTGACTCTCAAACAAAAATAATATAAATATTAAATTAATTTATGTGGTATCTATCATGTTGATCTTAGTTCATAGCCCAATTCCAATTCTTTGAACAACAAACATTTTTACAATTATGAAATATGATATAGTATAGTAAGTAAAAAATTATATAATTGGGTTATATTGAAAAGTTTAAAATATATGTATTGTTAGTATAAAGTTTTTTACATTATCAGTATATCATTCACTATTGATTTGTATTATTTTTGTTTGAAAGTCAATAATAATTAATATATAAATAGTGAATGATTTACTAACAATATTAAAAAATACTTACACCGTTATACATATTAAATCCTTGAGTGAAACCCCTGAAATATTAAGTTGACATGTTCACACATTGCCTCTAAAAAAAAAGGCATTTTCATACATTTATATTCTCCTTAATTCATCTTATTTCATATAAGATTTCTTCATTACATATCACAATTTTACTCTCTAAAATATCTAAATCTTCCTTAAATATCAAATTTACTCTCTAAAAACACTTCCTGTCACTTTAAAATAAATATAAATTATAATTCATACAATTTAATGAAGTTTTTAATTTGCTCCACCACATATTTGCAACTTAAACATGGGTAAGTTATGCTTAACTTTCTCTCTTTTTCATTTGGACTTAAACATGGTTAATTTGCTTCAACTAATATTATTAATTTGGACTTATCTCTGCAATATACCATGTTTTATTTAACTTAATTATATTTATTATATTTTTTGGTTAAAAGATTACACTAATCAGTATAATAAAACTATAAAAATTAGGGTTTATACAAGTGTAGAAGAGTGAGAAGTGATTTGTGTAATTTCACTAAAACTGAGGACGTCACTGATTATACTAACTTTCACTTTTTTTTTTAGTGGCCATGCCGTGAGAGATAGATGTGTAGTTACTCATCTTTGTCTCGTTTGCTATAGCAATCACACAAAAGAACTTTAAAGATTCTGGTTTAGTTTAGTTAATTCCAGATAAATTTACAATCATCTCCTCTACAAACCAATAATTTGAAGAATTACATGCTTTAGTGAAGATAGGTTTAAAGTATCACACTGAATCTGAGCCTTCAGTAAATTATAAAAAATGCTGACACATAACATCATTTTTTTAATGATATATATTTTAATTAAAAATATCTTTCTTTTTTCATTTTTATGTACCTCAATAATGGAGACAGAAAATATCAAAAAGGTAAACTTTATGTGAATCTTCGTCATTTGAAATCTGTAAAAGTTTGGAAAGATACTGCCTAGATTTTGTCCGATTTGATCTATAATAAATTATTGTTCTTAGGTAGTAGCACTTGAATCTAACAATTCTAAAGCACCATATTGATAAATTATTAATTTGAATATTGAAAACATTGCATTTAAATAATACCACGTTAATATATGCACCTTATATTAGTAATATTATATGTAACTTTATATATCTCATATATTTACTTACATTAGTATAGGATGTTCGCCCATAATCACAAAATGTAAAATTGAGATCAATAAAATCTGATATAGTTGATTGATGACTAAGTGTCTAAGTTCTTTAAACTTGATATTAATTTTTTAATTTTTATCATGTATATAGAAATACTTCATTAGTAGAATATCCATAATCTTTATACTTCAAATAAGATTAGTATTTAGTTGTTAGTTGAAGGACAACTTCGTAATTTTTTTTTGAGGGATATGATTATATTATTGTAGTTAGAAATGGAAATGGCAGACAGCATTATTTTGAAGACCATTTAATTCCCACCCTCAGTCCTAACTTTTTTAAAGCTATTAGTCTATTTGCAGTATATATATAAATGCTAAAATCTATTTTTTTTAAATTAGTATATTTAATTTTTATTTATGAAGTATTAATATATATTGTTGAACTTATTGAATTAAAAAATATGGATTAATAGATAATGCTAATATAATAAATATCAAATGAAATATTTTTATATATTATCATATAAAGAAAAGTGTAATATTTTTTTAGTACTACCAATGATATTCCTTCACCTTATGAGTAAGGAACTAACCCATTTTGGATATATGGTCGTCTCTCCCAATAAGTGTCGCTTTCATGAATTGAATCATTGAAATTTTGGTCATACTAAAGATCAAGCGGAACCTTGTAATACCTTAGTTCTAACATGTGACCTCTAAGACCTATGAATATACTGAGCGTGCTACCTCTTCTTAAATACTCCTTGCATAGAGTATCACGGGTTCAGTAGCGGAAGGCTCCCCTTGGAGGGAATAAAATACTGCAGGGAGTATTTAAGCTTAAGAGGATAGCACGTTCAGTATATTCATGGGTCTGGGAGGTCGCATGTCAGAACTGGGGTGTTACAAACTTTATATTAATAGACCAACGCATTATTGGTAAATAAAAGTATAATCTAACATTTTCTAGAAAGAATAAGGTAGCAATATTTAATTTGATTGTGGTAAACTCCCTTTCAAGGGGATATGCAGTGTTGTGATATCATATATATGGTTCCACGTTTGAAGAGATTGCTAGGGCTAAGTTCCCTTGTAGACTTTCTTATGGGGCTGCATGCATGGATGTTGGGTTCCAAAAGAGTAGAAATATTACGATGCATCTACTTGGAAGCATTACACTAAGCCTACAATATTTATTTTGTAACTTAGTTATGACTAATGAGTGCAACCTGTAGTGATCCATAATACACATTTTTTTTTGTTTCACATGGGTATCGCACTAGAGGCAATTATATCCGAGCCAGGAACATCCATAGGTATGTGGGACTAACTCTCTTAACGATTATTTTTTCCATCCACAAAATATGAATTTGAGACCTTACTTAAAGGAAATCAAACATGTACTACTTGAACCAACATTTGTTGATCCATAATACATATACGTGCATGTTAAAGTAGCAATGGAGGAATTCTTTCCCCACATAATCTGTAAACCGAAACCCGAGTGGGTAACATTTTCGCACGCAATTAACGAAACCGAATTTCGAAGAATGGGCTTCAAAAGGGTGTGAGGGGCCCAATGAACCTCCATTTAAGGCTTCTTTCTCTATACCCCAACCATAGTAGCAATATACAATGTTCTATTTGATACGGATGCATGATACATAGTACTCTATTATGTTAAAAATACGTGCTACACTAGAGATATATATGATAAAAAATTTGGATTCGTAATACATTTTAAAATCTTAACTAATACAATATTAATATAAAAATTTTAAACAATCCAATTACAAAATAAGTTAATAATTATTATGGTTTTCTCTAAAAAAATACATTTACCAAATAACTAGATTTGGATTAATAATATTTTCATTAAGCATACCAACCATGATTACTTGAAGCAACTCAAGCATCATCTTTCAACAAATGACACTAAACATATTCTTACCTCTTAGTATTGAACAAAAACGTGTGGCTTTGTAAGGAAAGATTGACTCATAAAAGACTATATTTCTATTAACCTCCAATAATGTAGTGATCAAAATTGAGTACCACATAATCATTTGTCCCATCCTTATATCCTTAAAACAAACACTTATTTGCCTTTGAATCAAGCTTTGTCCTGTTAAGTATTGATGAAATTGTATAACATATGCAATCAAAAATCCATAAATGTTGTAAATCAGACTTATGTTGACAACAAATTGACGATGTGCACATCATAGGACTAGTGGGTATTCTTTCAATTTAGTTTTCTTTCAATCTTGGGCTTTAATAGCTCATTATCCATATTCTTCTTCAAACCTTATTCACATTTAGATCTCCCTCTTTGAGTTGTATCTCATTTTACTCACCCTTTCTCTATCTTCCTTTTGACATGTTATGTCGTGTGCTACTTTCGACGATTTCTATGATGAATTGGACCACACTTGTACTTCAACATACCACAATATTTTGTCTCAAAAAGTGTGTCAATCCATGTATCAATTTATGTGATTGGTAAAAAAAAAATACTTTATTATTAAAATTTAAACTTAAATATATATTTTTTAATTAATTGGAAAAAGTGACACATTTTTTTGGTACAACAAATATTGACTCCGTGAGAAGGTTTGAGCGAAATTGTAATTATGCCCCAACCTGTATTTTCTCTTTATCAAAACTTCTCACTCACGATTCTTAAATGAAGAAAGGATGAATGGGACTGTTTAAAATACCTATCATCCCTTCTTCCACAAACAACCTCAACCTAGAACTTTGTATTAAAATACCTTGTTGTATCAAATTGTACACAACATCATATAACGAGGCCATAATACTGTACCCTATTATTAATATTGTAATGACTATGGTAATTACATCACTTTATAATTATGATGGAATATCGAATTATAATGATGTGGTCACATTGAAACACAATACAACCAAATTTGGCTCAAGTCGGAATACAATGTTGTGATGATTTGGGATGGAAATTGGTGGGAGTGGGTGAGTACATGGTGAAATGAAATCGGTGACATTGATAAGATACTAAAAATATAGGAAATTAGATGAAACTATAGAGTGAAAAATAAGTTTTATTTGATTGTGCAATAGGGACAAAGATGGGTAGTAATGTAACAAAAAGCTAACTAGTAACTACATTAAAATGTAATATATTTTTTAAATGATATGTCAATATTTTTGTAAGGAATAGAGTTGGGTAAAAGGTTTAGGGATAAGTAATCTTTATTCATAAATACGGTTTAACTAATGTTCACATCAAACATGTTCTTTATTTTATTAATGGTATTATTTTTTGGAATAGAAAAAACCATGTTCATTTCTCATCAAGTGTATACCATCCATTATATATAGTTATCCAATTAAATAGTCCACTGATAAAGCTACTTATTTTAATCATAGAGAAAAACAAAAAAAAAACAAGAAGTTAAGTAAAAAAGAATAGTGTTAAATTATTGGATTGGAAGGTGGTAGTTGGCATGATTGAATGAAACAATGATGCAGTAGTTAAAAAAGACAAAAGAAAGCCACCAAGATATTTTTGCCAGTTTTTCAATAATTATTTATTCATTTGCTTCTATTCAAAATCCTAATCATCTGCACCTATGATAAACTAAAGTTTAAGGAATCTCTCTTTCATAATCTTCATTCATGTTCATTCAGAGATCCATAAAGAGGAAGAGGTATAAAAACAATAGAAAAATCAAACACAATAATCAATTGGATAGCTATGTTTTTAAAATATAATATCAAAGTTCAAGGTTTAATATTATTGTGCGTGATATTTTTTTAATATAAAACAAAATTCATTCCAAAAATTTCAATTTCTTAAAAAGGAATAATTTAAGAGTCATGTTAACAAGTTCCTCTACATAATTATCAAATAATCCAATCATAAAGGAGCTAGTGCCCAAACATTAATAAGTGTTGTAAAAGTATTATTTAAGGAAGTTAAATACAACAATTTATATAAAATGTGAAGTATTTAATAGTTGAAATTAGATTTTTAATATTGATTTTAAAAAGGGTTGTTTTCTAAATCTCATAAATTATATATAGAGGAATGGCCACGTGAATGGTCCTACTAGCTACATATTCCAGGAATTAAACAGCACACACCCTCTTTTCTCTAATTCCTGCCAACTCTTACTTTATCATTTTCTCATTATTTTTCTCTTACACATATTTGACAGAAATCATCATGTGATGCTTGGCTGTATGTATATTCCCATGGTTATTATATTTTTGTGGATGTCCCTCAAGAACAAATAATCGTTCTTATAAATCAAATCTTTGACATTTTGGTCATCTTGAAAATTTATGAAACCTTATATTATTATGGTATTCTTTACTCCTTTGTTCTTAAAATACAAAATGTTATCTTTAAAATCCAAGCAGGAAACAGCTAAAAAAGGTGTTGCATCTTTATTCCTGGAGCGGTGTTCTACTCCATGTCCGAAGCCAATCAGAGTGCTCCATTTTATTACTTTTGCTTTTAAAATTTTTATTATCGACGTGTTAATATATGATTAGCTTGAGACAGAGAATGAGACATCATTTAAAACAAGATCCTTATACCCTTAGACCTTAGCATTGAACTTTTACCTTTTTTTATTGTTACTTATTGTTCTCATTTTGTTTTATAATTAAATTATATTAAGTAGCTCTAACGATGTCAATGAGACTTATAATTCAGCTAATAACCAGTATCAAACATAAATGTTTGAGTTAGTTTAGTTCCTTTTGCTTTTCTTAGTTTAATTCTAACTTTTTTCAGAGCTGTTAAAAGAATTAAAACGTGTTATGAACATTCATTTTTTATACCCTTTGGAGAACTTATTTTTATGACATGAATGAGTTGTATTTTAGAAAATAAATATCCAAATTAAAAATAGAAACCATATTACCCTAAACAATATCTCTAACAGAATTTCCTAAAATTACCTCTAACAATTGAAAACCATCTATCATATAACACAAATTATCAATAAAAGTAACTAATATGGATAACTTTCTTTACAGGCACTATTGTATCTTAAAGAATAATAAAGACAATTTGTTGTTGTTGGAAAACTTGATTTTTGTTGTGGGCCAAATATAAAATTCTAGCAGTATTGGATTTTAGCAATAAAGGTGTACTTACTTGCAACTGTACAATATACCAATAAATCGTCGATTTAATAATATAAGGTCTCATAGAATTCTAAAGGTTAAAAGTTTAATTTTTAAGAGTGATATTTATTGTGAGAAACAACTACAAACTCCGAAAAGGATTAATTCATTACCCAAAAAGGTAAAAAATTCTCTTGGTAGTACCAAAAAAATACAAGTGTACAATATATACATTTTATTTGAATCAAACAAACTAGCACTTAAACATTTTTCCCCTACTAAAGTATATATACTATATCTTTACGGTTATTGTTTAATCAAGGGAGTTTTCTTTAGCAGTTTAGTGTTGCACCGATGTACTTTAGCCGCAAGGCTCTCATAATTAATCATATCCACACAAGATTTCGTCCAAATTAAATTCAGGGAGAATAAATATATGTAACCTTATTTTTGAAATAAGTAAAGAGATTTTATTATATATATATATATATAACTATTGCACATCACTTCTTGTTGTATATTTATTATATATGTCAAGCACGTAGATGAATTAGAGTAGCATGAAATATAAAAATATGAATCAATGGTAATTGAACAATTAAATTTAAACTATTCAAGTATAAAATTATATGTATCTTTTAAATGCATGTATGAATAGTATTGTTCTGAATTCAAATTATTCTGAACACTCAAGGAAATAAACACAAATATTATAAAAATGAAATTCAATTTACAAATGTAATAAATAATGAATAATTCTAAATCCCGCAATCTCTTATATATTAAATGATGTTATTGAATATTTTTACATTCCTATACAAGACTTTTTGGTATTCACTTTTTCATTTTATAATTAGTGGTAGAATTTGCAAGAAGAAATCATACAAGGATGTAACACAATTCATATACATGACATGGTTTGATATTAGATACTAACTTATAACCTAAAATTTTACTATTATAGTTTTTGTTTAATCTTTTAGTTTTTTTTATATCACATTAAAATAAACTCGTTGTTGATATAATAAAAGTAAAAATTATTGAATATATGAACTTAAGTAAAGTATTCACCAAAAATTCTTTCGTATAAAGACAATAAAATAGTTATAAAATAAGAAGTTGTATGTTTGAATGCTTTTCTTTTTTTGACTTTAGATGCTTAATTTATCATTTTTTTGTTATAAAAAATCAAAAGCATTGACAGGTAAGGAAATATAAATAAAGTCAATAGGTGGAAGATGGTTCCTGCGTGTGTTTGTGTACAAACGCAATCTCACTTTAACAAATAGGATAAGTTAGAATTTTGCATGATTAGTTGTTGAACATGCCAAATTGCCAATAGTATTTGATTAAATTAGTTTAGGGCTTAATAATGATTCTATCACTCTCATTCTTCATTTATTCTTGTAATTCATTTTGGAATAGCAAATTGTATTTGGTTCTTAAAATGAAGAGATTTTTACTTGACTATATATATAATTCTGATGTACTATCAACTAGTGGTGTGAAGTCTTACTAGATCTTCATACTAAAATGTCAGTAGTTTGATACATGTGAACAATACTTGTTGAAGGAACAGTTATATACTCCGAAATGTATTAGTTCATTGCTCATATAGTTGAGAGAATACATTGTTATACCAAATAAAAATTAGGGTAAAATGTCTATTATTAACTTTTTGATATTTTTAAATATGTTTAAAGTTTTTATTTGGTGCATTTTTTAAAACAATGATCTAAACTATACTCTTATAAATTTAATAAATTCAATGGTTTAAGTAATTTTTAATACCAAGTGTAATTTGTTTCCAAAATTATCTTGAATATAGGACTGTCAACACTAGTTGTTACTTGTTAAAAATGTATATATTTGTATTAAGAGTGCAAAGAATAATAATATAGCTAGACAAAATATGATAACCAAGATTAATTATTGAGAAATATATATATATATATATATATATATATATATATATTGATATTGTAAGAGTTTATTACATTGTCTCTTTATTATCTACTATATATTTTCTATCATCATTAATTTTTAAATAAAAGTAATATAAATAAATGATAAATAATACATCGACTATGTATAAATTATTAAACTATCATAGATATTACGCTCTTAATTATTTTATAAACATCATGAAAATTTTATTTCTATCAACAAAATCTTATCATAGAGATAATACATGACATAATTGGGAAGCAAATATTCACAATTTTACATGGACCAAATCAAAGTGTAGACGACATTTCAACTTTTTTCGTTCAAAAATGCAAATCACATTAGCCACGCATCCAATTCAATATTTATATCTTTACTTGTTCGAACCACATTTTAATATTTCTAGCTATGAGCATATTAATATTTGACCCAACCTGAGTTATAAATTTGTAATAGAACTATTCAATGTTGCTACACCCAAAATTTGTAGCCATAGTGTATCTACAGGTAAAGAAGAGAAGGTAGATGGATCCATGCATAGAATAATATTCACATGCATTTACGTTTTAAATGCTCCCATGTGATAAATATATTCTATTGGGGTTACATTATTAGAGTGATTTGGCCTTGATATATATTTTATAACTTAATCTATTCACACTAAACTCTAATACACACAAATATAGAACTAATTTCTTGTAAAGTGTATGATTATCATTCACAATAAATATCGCTCACATGAATCATGTAATTTGATATCGAGACGTTATAACTTGTTGGGTATTTGTTAATTATTTTTTGTTGGAATTGATACTTATACATCTGAATTGTTTTCCTCTATTTTGCTAAGTGATAGTGATATATTTAATTGTTTTTGGAAAGTCAGATACATCCAATACACACATGAAAATCCTTTGACCAAATTGATAAAGATTGGGCTGTTAAGAGGATTTGATTTTAACTTCTGAAATGCATTTATTGGTAAGAAATTTTTGTTAATCAGTATTCAGTAGTGATTGCTGTAACTGAGTTTTATTTTTCAGTCAACGTACATTACTTTAATAATTCAAAGCAATTCATGTAAGAGATAGGGTAATTAAATATAAAAAACTGTGTATATGAAAATTATAAGATGATGTGCAACAAATGATTATTATAACATATGATGGTGTGGCTTTTTTTGTGATATATCACAAATGAATTTAATATGTATATACTGAAGTGTAAATATTTTTATACTGTTGGTAAATCATTCATTATTGACTGTCAAATAAAACTAATGTAAAGAAATAATGAACGATGTGATGACAATGTAAAAAGTTTTACATCGTCAATATATAGATTTTAATCTTATCCAAAATATTTAATTTTTCTCGAGGTTTGTGTCATGCCAATAAGTTCCTTTGGCACCAATTGATCATTTGATATATGGTTCTTAGACCACTATACAAATATTTTGCCGGCAATGGTGCAGTCTATATCAGTCGACATACAATTATCTTGTTGGATTGTGATATCTTACTAATATATTGTATTTACATTCGCATGGATAAAATTTATCTTTTATACTTCCAAAAAGTATCCATTCACGTTTGTACAGAGAATTAATCACTTTCTAAATGATTATTTATCCTAATAAATATTATTTATATAAATCGAAATTTTGACATTTTAGTCTTTCTAGATATATAACAAAACCCTGCATCACACTAGACTTATATATTATTGGTAGATGAAATTCAATTTTAAAGATGAACATAAGATTTATATTTGGGAAAAATTTATATACAATTTGTGTTACTTAAATCAATGATATCATATATATATTCTCTTAAAAAGTAAGTATGATGTGATAATATACTCTATGAAGTATCAACCGTACCCACCACATTACTATTGCCGTTTTATCCTACCTAAGCTATCACGCCTCATTATAACTAAGTCAAAAACTGAAATATAGGTTAGAAATTAAAATCATATATAGTTCCAAGATAATGAATAATTTGTAATTTGAATTTACACAAAGTAATTAAGAAATGTATCTATCTATGATTATATTAAAAATAGAAACAGTAATGTTGCTTTCAAAAAGAGGGTAGCACTTTTACCGTGTAGTTATAGTTATAGTCCATTCTTCTTCTTCTTCTTCTTCCTTTTCTTCATTCTCTCTTTTCTTCATTCTCTTTCTATAATGGCTCATCTCTTCAGAGACCTAACATTAGGTCAATCCAAGAGAGACACAACACCATCACCACCACCACCACCGATAACGCCTCTCAGACCAACCACCGTCACCGCCGCCGACAACCTCCCCTCACCGCTCGGTCAAATTTCCGTTAACTTCTCCGATTCCGACCTAACCATAACCGCTTACGAGATCTTCGTCGCCGCGTGCCGTACCTCCGCCGGAAAGCCACTCAGCTTTGTTCCTAATAACCAGTCCTCCGATTCGCTGAGTCACAACTCGCCTAACTCGCTTGCATACCAGCGATCGTTAACTTACACTGCCGCCAGTAAGGTGAAGAAGGCTTTCGGTCTCAAATCGCCGGGTTCGGGTTCTAAGAAGAGCCCTGGTTCGGGTCCGGGGAAGCCGAAACGGCCTGTGACGGTTGGGGAGCTCATGAGGAACCAGATGAGGGTTTCGGAGGCTATGGATTCGCGTGTTCGGCGAGCTTTGCTTAGAATTTCTGCTGGACAGGTTGCTTTTATGTTAATGATTTTTGTGAAACAGTGTTGAATGAATGATGGTGTGTTGCATAATTGTGAATTTTCAACTCATGTAGATAATGACACTTGATCTGGTTTTCTATGTTTTTTCATTTGAACTTTACTTGTTGGTTTATTTCCTAATTGAATTGAATCATGAAAGAAAAGGAGTTAACAAAGGTGCTTGTGTGATCTGCTAGTGCTATAGGATTCTTTCCATATTGTAAGTTAAGCAGTGTAGTGTCGGTTTGATCTAATTATAACACATGTTAAAATGATAATTCATTAATTTCATAAGGTGATTATTAAGGGTACATTTGTTCAAGTTTTTTCACAAAAATTGATAAATAGAAAATCACTTCTGACAGTTGCAAATTTATTTACTTTGTATTTTAGGATAAAATAGAAGGCACAATTAAAGCTAAAATTCAGTTATTTTGAGAAGCTATATTTTTCATCTTCTAAAAACATTTTTTCCAAAATCACTTATGTAGAATCACTTTTTTCAAAGCCTAAACAAATGGGTCCGAAGTTATTTTTATTAGTTCCTTGTCTGTATCAAACTAAATGGTTAATGGTAGGTCATTTTGAAAGGGACAGAAATCATGAATGTGTTATCTTGTGGACTTTATTACAGGTTGGAAGACGGATTGAGTCAGTGGTGGTTCCACTTGAGCTCTTGCAGCAGCTCAAGGTTTCAGATTTTGCTGATCGACAAGAGTACGAAGAATGGCAGAAAAGAACCCTGAAGGTTCTGGAAGCTGGTCTTATATTGCACCCTCACTTGCCTCTTGACAAGTCGAATTCTGCTGCACAGCGTCTGCGGCAGATTATTCATGGGGCCTTGGATAGGCCTATAGAAACTGGGAGGAATAATGAGTCTATGCAGGTTCTTCGTAGTGCTGTCATGTCTCTTGCAAATAGGTCCTATGATGGGTCTCTCTCTGATTCATGCCACTGGGCAGATGGGATTCCTCTGAATCTGCGCCTTTATGAAATGCTTCTACAATCCTGCTTTGATGCCAATGATGAATCATCAATTATTGAGGAATTTGATGAGCTGATGGAACAAATCAAGAAGACTTGGGGAATCCTTGGGTTGAACCAAACACTTCATAATCTCTGTTTTACTTGGGTTTTATTTCACCGGTTTGTGGCAACTGGTCAGATGGATTTGGAGCTGCTGTCTGCTGCGGATGGCCAGCTAGCTGAAGTTGCAAAAGATGCAAAGACAACAAAGGATTCCGAATATTCCCAAATTCTGAGTTCTACATTGACTTCAATAATGGGGTGGGCGGAGAAAAGGCTTCTTGCATATCATGAAACTTTTGATCGTGTCAATGTTGAAACCATGGAGGGCATTGTTTCTTTAGGGGTAGCAGCAGCTAAGATTTTGGTTGAAGATATTTCTAATGAGTATCGGCGAAGGAGAAGAACTGAAGTCAATGTGGCTCGTGAAAGAATTGAAACTTACATCAGATCATCACTACGTACCGCATTTGCTCAGGCATGTTCTTTTCATCTTCCATTGTTTTTCCCCTTTTAGTAAAAGGAGATAAATTTGAGATGTATCGTCTCCTGGGCTGGTTACATGAAAGCATGGTATTAGTGTTCATTTATTCTATATGTGAGAGTTTTGGATTTTTTTAAACAACTCCTAACTTTCAGGCTGGTTCTGTTTGTTTGACATGTTGTGGTGGGTTAGTTATGGGTAGTAGTACGTTGTGATTGATGGGGTGTGTATTGTGATAGATGAATAATGTATCATGTATGAGTAATTACATTTAAGACTTACATTTTTGTTAAATTCTTCATCTACCTTCCTCTCTATTTTTGCTAAGATGCATGTGCTAAAATTTGCTTGTTTTGCTGTTGCACAGATAATGGAGAAAGCAGACTCAAGCAGGAGAGCATCGAAAAACCAGCCAAACGCTCTCCCTCTCCTTGCCATTCTCGCAAAGGATGTAGGTAGCCTGGCAGTTAATGAAAAGCAAGTGTTTAGCCCAATACTCAAGAGATGGCATCCTTTGGCAGCAGGTCTTGCTGTGGCCACCCTTCATGTAGGCTATGGAAATGAATTGAAACAATTCATTTCAGGTATCACAGAATTGACACCTGATGTTGTTCAAGTCTTGAGAGCTGCAGATCAGTTGGAGAAAGACCTTGTGCAGATAGCAGTAGAAGATTCAGTGGAAAGTGATGATGGTGGTAAAGCAATAATCCGTGAGATGCCTCCTTATGAGGCTGAAGCTACAATTGCCAATCTGGTGAAAATATGGATTAAGTCTAGATTGGACAAACTAAAGGAGTGGGTTGATAGAAATCTTCAGCAAGAGGTTAGCATTCATCATCTTTTCTTTCCTTCCCGGTTGATGATTTTAATTGCAACTTTATCATCGAGAAAGAATGGTGGGGATGAATACTTTGATAGAATTAGACTCAGGAGTTTGTAGCGTATAACCTAAAGTTGCAAAGTCATAGCTAACATGAGTGTGTTGTGTATGTTTTTCAATCATGAGATTCTCAGTGGATAAGTGGTAGCATTTGATAGCTATGTGTAAGATGAAATTAACTGTGTTGTACTTATATGTCAATTGATTACCTTTACAATATGCACTAACCTAGTTTACTGCGAAATCCTAGCTTTGGAGTCCACAAACTAATCAGGAAGGATGTGCCCCATCTGCTGTTGAAGCTTTGCGAACTGTAAATGAAACTTTGGATGCATTCTTTCAGCTTCCAATACCGATGCATCCTGCATTGCTTCCTGAAGTGATGAATGGCCTTGACAGATGCATTCAGTACTATGTCGCCAAAGCAAAATCTGGCTGTGGTATATTGATGCTGAAATTTTAAGGTTAGGTTCTGATGTTTGATATATGTAATAACTGTATTTATTTGTTTAAATTCAGGATCACGAAATACATTTCTTCCAACGATGCCAGCATTGACCAGATGCACTATTGGGTCTAAATTTCAAGGCTTTGGGAAGAAAAAAGATAAATCTCCAAATTCCCAGAAGAGAAACCCTCAGGTTGCAACAAATGGGGATAGCTCTTTTGGAATACCACAACTCTGTGTTCGTATAAATACGTTGCAATGGGTCCTGGGTGAATTTGATGTTCTGGAAAAAAGAATAATTACCCTTTTACGTAACTCTGAATCTGCTCGTGTAGAAGATTTTTCAAATGGATTAGCAAAGAAGTTTGAACTATATCCAGCCGCATGTCTTGAAGGAATTCAGCAACTTTGTGAGGCAGCAGCATATAGACTTGTCTTCCATAATCTAAGCCATGCTTTGTGGGATGGTTTGTATGTTGGGGATCCATCATCTTCTAGGATTGATCCATTTCTTCAGGAACTGGAGCGAAACTTGATGTTCATTTCAGACACAATTAATGAAAAAATCCGGACACGTATTCTTACTGAAATAATGAGAGCTTCTTTCGATGGTTTCTTGCTCGTATTGCTTGCTGGAGGGCCCTCAAGATCTTTTTCCCAG
Source organism: Lupinus angustifolius (assembly GCF_001865875.1). Lineage (NCBI taxonomy): Eukaryota > Viridiplantae > Streptophyta > Magnoliopsida > Fabales > Fabaceae > Lupinus > Lupinus angustifolius. Next base: position 14,376,613 of record NC_032022.1, on the reverse strand, counting down.
AAGGACTGTCAGATCATAGAGGATGATTTCGAAGTTCTGAAGGAGATGTTTTGGGCAAATGGGGATGGCTTGCCTTCTGAACTGATAGATAAGTTTTCAACTACTGTGAGATCTGTCCTTCCCCTTTTCAGAACCGAGACAGATAGCCTGATTGAGCGGTTTAGACGTGTAACCTCGGAGAGATATAAATCCAATGGCAGGACTAAACTGCCATTACCTCCAACTTCTGGACAGTGGGATCCATCTGAGCCAAACACATTGCTGCGTGTTTTATGCTATAGAAATGATGAATCAGCTACTAGGTTTCTTAAGAAGACATATGATCTACCTAAGAAACTTTAATGACATTGAGAACCAGAAAATGAAATGGCAAACTGCAATATGCTCAGTGTGGAAGATGCATTTTGCTTAACTTACCGGTTCTGCTTGTATTTAGTACAACATAGCCCAGCAAGTAGTCTGCAATGTTGAGCAAGATTTACTTCAGGATGCCACTGTCTAGTATAGTTTCATTGGGAACATTGACCAAATTGAAGTGAGGCACAGCATAAATGGCATGAGTATGGCTGGACTTATTTGCAAAGGTAGTTGAATATTATGATTCATTAACTATTAAGATTAGAGACATCTTAGGGTGGTTTATTGTGTTTAGCTTCTTTTCTTCTTCTCTTTTGCCTTGAAAGTTTTCGATATACGAAAATGATATTCTTGTTCTCATTATTCTTTTGTTAAATTCCTTTGGACTGGGTGATCCAGTTCCGCTATTATGGAATTCAGGCATTGTATAGCGTATTTGTTGATTGAAAAAGTCTATGCCATTATTTATTAGCATGTATGAAAAGTTTGGCGTTGATTGTAAGTTGCGGATTTAACATTGTGTATATGATATAGCTCACTCTTTTATGTTTTACAACATTTCTTGAGTCATTGTCATGTTTTATTATTGGACATATTCTAATGTAGTATTTTCTGGTCGGTAGTGATGGAATGTGTGCCATGTCTGAACAGCTATAAACTCCTTTGGCGTGACCGGTGGAAAGCGCAAAAGACTAGGTACTAGTGTGTCAATACCAACCGCACTTGTACTTTCAAGACAATATGTGTTTTGTTAATGTGGAATTAACCTTCGTGAGTCGTGACCTCACCTTGTTATGTGATTTGCACACTCTTGGTTTCTTCTTTCTTGACAAGTGTAGTTTATCAAAATCTGAAAGTATTAGCGAAAACTTCATCAATATTTCTCCATTAATTGAGATGATCCTTGTTCCTTTGGTAATGTGGTTACTTTTGGAGAGTTAAAATAAACAATTTTTCTTTAAAGTTTATGACTTGCATTAATGAATGTTTATTTAACCAAAGGAGAAAATCAATCATACAAAACTAACTTCAGTACTTCTCGAAAAATGAGAATGCTATTTTTCGATACAAGGTTCATCTTTTCTTTGAACAATGCATATACGTTAAGGAGAATATTAACGAGTGTCTTAAATATAAAAAAATTTATCTTGAAAATAAAAAATTTAGTACTTTTAGAGTGAATAAGTTTTCTCTATTAACTTCAATATAAGTAACTTATTTCTCATCGGTGGTATTAGTAAATACGTTTTAATCATCCTATTGATCACCAACAAGTAACGTGCTTATTTTTGTGTGTTTGTAATTATTTTTAATATTTTTTAAATTTCTAGATATTTGTGGATATATTTGATATTCGAAGGTACCTACACAAGTCTGAAGCAAATCTAGGTCCAAATATGAATGGAAGGACGGGTCTAGACCAATTTCATCCCTATCTGCACCAGCTGGAATTTGATCATTACATAGTTCATCCATTGAGCATACCTATCCATTAAATATGCAGATTATAAGCATTTGATTGGTTTTGATCTAATTAGTTATGAATGATAAATCTAGTCCAGGGGTAGCCATCATTAGATGAGGTTCTCTGGAATTTGTATTTGAGATTACTGCATTGCTATAGAATCAATCACAAAACAAATTGGCTAAAGGAAAATAACTATGGAGACAAGTTTCTGACTAATTACAAATGTAAACAATTTCTGGCCCAATCTTTACATACAACAAAGCAATGAAACATTCATTATGAATCCAACAAAGAAGCATTCCCTATAATCAAATTCCATTTTCATTCTTGTGCATATGAAACATTACATTGAAACCAATAACAATATATACATAGGGACATTACACTAGCCAGTGCAGAGACCCCCAACAGGTTGTGCCATATTATCATCCTCACTAACAAAGGCAGAAAGATTCACATACTTATCTTGTTCTGTCCTATCCCTCCACCTTGCCCTACAAATCACACAACTAGCTGTTCTTCTTCCCTTACTTCTCTTCCACCTCATCAAACACTCTTCATGAATAGGGTTATGACATGTCCCACATGCCACCAACTTCTCTTCCTTCCCCATCTCATCAAGACAAATAGGGCAAGTTGCACCATCCTCCATCTCTATACTCGCCCCCGATGACCCTCCTTCTCCACCATCAAGGAAAAGCTGGTGGAACCTTTGGCGTAGGATTCCACCAGCAACAGCTTCTGGCAATGTTGGCATTGCCAGAAGGCGTTGAAGTTGACAAGGGCGAAGGGTTCTCCTTCGAAGACATACATCGTCAAGTGACACACCGAGAACTCGAATGAAAACAAAGAGAATGTGCTTGCATGGGGTTGTACGATCAGGGCACGTGCATGAAGGCGTGGTGGTTAAGCTCACCGTGTAGACATTTCCCGTGGCGCCGAGTATGAAGAAGGTGGAGCAAGTACGATGGAGGAGGCGTAGGCGATGACGTAGGGCACGAACTATTCGGTCCGAGATGGGTTGACTTGGTTTGAACCGATGGTGGTGATTCTGATGATGGTTTGTTTGTGAGTTTGAACTAGACGCAATAGACTCCATTATTTTTCTCAAATGGAAATCTTTTTCTAAAAGGGTGGTTATGAGACAACTTTATAGTTGAAGAAGAATTTTAGGATAATTGTGGGGTTATGTAGGTGAAATGTTATTTGGTATTCTTTGTGTGGTTTTGAGGGACACATGAAGGAATAAGGATCAATGTAAGGTGGATAATTCCAAACCTTAACTTGCCAACTTCCTTTGTCTTTGTGTTAGACCATACACCACGCTTTAGCAAGAAGCCCTCAAAGGCCAGTAATTGATGCGTGCAATCCACACACGTAGTTATTTTGCTATTGCTATACCTTGTATCCCACACAAAAGGGTTTTCTCATTTTTCATTGTTATGTTTTTCACACGTTGTGCTAACTTTCATGTATCATATATGATATGATTCTGCTTATATATATCACAACTGAAATTTTGGATAGGGTATATATATATATATATACGTGTTTTATATGATGTGATATATCTCAAATTGTCAAACTAAAAATTAGTAAATTTTAGCAAGGACTTGTGATTTTAAAATTTGGAAATTATTTTAAAGAGAGACAAACTTGTGGTATGTTTACTTACTATTAAGAATAATAGTTCTTATATACACACATTGGACTAGAATAAACAAATTGCCATACGTGGCGTAGTAATAATAATAATAATGATAATGATAATGATAATGAGTAATTGATGGTGGTACGTTTTAAATGGTGTTTAAGAATTCCATGTACAAAAGATATTCTTCTTGCATAGAATTTATTGTGAAGGAAGCATATTCCACTCTTCATTTATGAATGTGCTACCCGATAGAGTCGTTTTTAGTTATACATTTATTTGCAATGATACATGCTGGTTCTCGAAATTTTTGGGTTTTGAATTCTATTTCTTTTCCTTTTTAGTTGAAGGTTTAAGATTCCTATTTTTATGTTAATATTTTTATTACTTTTAATATGTCTTTTAATTTGTAGGATTTGTTCATACATGTGAATCCATATAGTCTTAGCTTAATGTTTTGGCTTGAAATTTTTCTCTATCACTCAAATTACAATGATCCAAAATGTAAGAGATGGAGTAAGAGAAATAAAGTGAGATGAGTGCAACTTTATAGAATATGTCAGGGAACAAATATTAACTATATGAGTAATATATATATATACAAATATATTTTAGGATGTTTGATTTATACCATAAAATTAGTGGGATTAAACTAAACCGAAAAATATTATTTTATTAAGCTCTTTTTGTAATGAACTATTTAAGATTAGTTTGGTTGGTAGTTCAAGAGATTCAAAACCCCTTTGGATTAAACCATATGTTAAAAGAATATTTTCATGATGCCATATAGGATAAAATCATAAAAGACTAAAGGAAATGTAAAACTATTACTATTATTTCAATTCAGTTGATATTGAATTATTTTCATTACGAGTATAATACAAAGTTTTATTATTTTTATACTATTTGAATTTGTCTTTACAATATATAATATTTTCTTTTACTTATTTACATTCATCATCTTTTTTTATTAACTGTTTAACCGGGATGGAACGTAATTTAATCTAAATTAAAGGTTTGATTTTTTTTGTTGTTGGAGAAATAGACATTGATATTGATGCACCTGGAAAAAAGATGGGTTCTTTTCCGTTACAACTCAATTATGTATTGTTCATTTATTAATGTATTTTTTTGAAATATCTTTAATAAACTTACAGTGATTACAGGAAACAAAAGAGATATGATAAATCAGGTTATGCATTATTCTCAGCTTCTCACTAAAAAAAGTTGATATGATTCTTTCTCACTCAAATTCTTGTAGCCCATATTCCAGAACCAACAACAATTAATCTGTTCTATCTTCTCAAAGAGAATTGAAAAGCACGTGTTTGTTTCTGTTCAAATTTTCAACCTTTGACCATTCATGTGATGTCCCAAACACCAATGTTCCTAAAATCCTCACAACCACGTGACCAGGTTTGTTTACTTCTTTGGGTTTCTCCTGTGTTTTTGTTACACTCAGGTACCTTCTCTATCACCTTCAAGCCATTTGTCTAGTGGTTTAAGGGTCGTTAGATCCCTAAGATGACCAAAAGAGTAAGAGTTTTATTCCTGACAACTACAGTTGTTTGGATGAGCAAATGCACACACCGAAAGAGATTAATTCGTTAAGAATAATATAGGATACCCTTAGTAATACAAAAAAATAGATTTTCTTTCTGTTCCCCTAGAGCTAAACATGTTATTTAGCAGTATCCACAGCCTTCACTATTTCTGCATAGTAATGTATCAAAAGTTTAGGGAATTTTTTCATCTTTCAATGCATACTTCATGTGCAAGGTGCTTCATTTTTTCTTCCTTCAAATGGTTTCATATGAATCATGCACCTCCTTTCTAGAAAAGGGGTAGCCCCAAATTCATCAAGTTACTTTTTTTCCTCTTACATTGGAAACAATATCAATTCCAGATTTTGGGTTTACTTTGTATTTAGTTTTGTTTGCTTGATTAACAATATTGAAATTTGTATGTAAAATCAGAAACAAGAAAAGCATAAGAAATAAGGGTTAACAGGAAATTTCAAACCAGAGAACTTTGTTCCAGGTCTTGTTATTGGTTTCATTCTAGCTTGATGGTAGTAATGCAGTATTACTCGATTTAAGTGTTAGCTTTTATTGTCAATCTGTCATTTTTTCAATGAGATAGTATAAACCTCAAAAAATTTATGTTCAGCTCTTTTAATTTTAAAAGTTTCATGGAATGGGCTATTGACTAAACAAATGCTATTGATGCTTAGAAGAACTGGACTGAAATATGTAGCATAAAAAACACATAAATAATTTTCTACATTAAGCTTAGTATTGCATATATGAGGATGTTGCGTTAGACTAGTGAACATAAAGATATGATTAGGAATGAATGCACTGGAGAGAAAATAGTGGTAACTCTTGTTGAAAAAAAGATGATAGAATATCGTTTTAGGTGGTTTGACCATATAAAGAGAAGATCTTTAGAAGTCTCAATAAGAAGAGTAGATCAGAATCATCCGATGGTGGATAGCATAATAGTTAGAGGGAGAGGGAGATCAAGAAAAACTTAAAGGGGGACCTCTAAAATAGGCCTAGAGCTAAATGGCCTTTCTAAAGACGATTTATATCAGAGCACGATGACATTGTTCAATCCTTGTGGCGAACCACACTTTGTGAAAAAGGGGTTTGTTGTTGCTGTTGTTTAATTTGATGTGGTCAATTGACATACAGATTTTGTTTGCATCAGTTCATGTTGTCATTCAATAGCTAATTTAGTTAATCTTTTTCAGTTCCCCTTTGATTCTCAGGAACTTTAATTATTAAATGTCGAAAAAAATTCTGACTTCAATGGTAAACTGTGGCAGGTTCTGGTCATTAGGCAAGACCTAAAGATGAAACCTGGAAACTTTAATACTAAACTGTTGTTAATTTTCTGGATCTGTTTTTCATCTCAAATTTGTCACACATTACAAACTTCCTTATGGCCTCTTCCTATCCTTTCTAGTTTACTAGTTTATGCCTTTTCATTCACCTTTTATTGCAGATGCTGCTACTGGTATGTGTGCTGAATTAATGTGAAGGTACTTTTATTTGACAGCATTCAAGAAACAAAGCCTAAGGTCATTGTGAGACATTATTCGGCATATATTGGCTTATTTAACTTTCTATATTGTGCCGTATGCAACATGGCTAAAGTAGTTCATGGTTGGTAGCATTCAATAGGAGTTAGGTAGTTCTTAGTTGAAGTTTCCCCACATTTTTCCTGTATGAATTCCAGAATCCTGCCTACCAGGGATGAATAAAACACTTTATTTTTTGGGTCTAGTGGGTGCAAGTATGTTAGGTAACTATTCCTTATTAAGGAGCATTTACATTCCTTATGTCATGATCTGCATTCTTTACAAGTTCATAATCCTTTTTATCAATGCCCCGAATGGTTTTGGACTAGAGCTATGGCCTTTCAGAGCTTCAACTATTGATGTTACCATTTTCTTGAGATATAGAACTGTAAGCCTTGTGTCACCAAAACATAAAATTGTAACCTTTGATTGCCAGCAAAACATAAGATAAGCTGGAAAGAGTTTAGTGCAACCTTTGTGAAAAATGGCATGTTTTCTTTATTACTTTCGTATGGCTTTTGTTGGAAACAGCCTATCCGCTTGCAGGAATAAGACCGCGTATATCTACATTCCTTGGACCCATACTCTTGGACAGTGCTTTTGTAGGGCTAGTACTCATCTTAATCATTGATTCATTGTTGATAGAAACTGGATTATCATTTATAAAAAGAGAAGGGAAACAAATTAGGAGCAAGCTTCAAGTTCAGTGCATAAACTGAAATATTAAAATAAAGTAGAAAATGTGACAGAAAACAGAAAATATCAGAGAACAATGCTATCTCTGCCCTGTAGTATAGCCACCCCAAACTAGCCAAATGATCTGATGTCTTCTCCACCATTCTCCACCTGCATGGCTACACGCCGACACCAATTAAATGTTGCCAAGTGTCCGTCCGCCCTATAAATATCAGTTTTCTAATACCTTTATCTTTTGACATGCTCATGAAGTCTTATATTTTTATTATGTTGTGATGAAGAGCTCTCAACTGTCATGAATGCCACACTGTAGTCAAGTTTTTGCTAGTAATTGTGAGTGTTAACTATGTCTCCTGCTTTGCTTATACAATGCTTATCCTTTTCTATTTTCCTCAGATACCGGCCGTGGCACACCGCGATAGGAGTTTTCGAAGACCAGCCACTGAAGGATTTCTGTCAATTCATTTTGCTGAGACTCCCTTCTGTTAACTATTATAAGTTTTCTTGACAGTTCAGTGTAATGGGTATGTAGTTTGAAGAATCCTAAAAAATGTTTAGTCATTTCATGTTAGTTTTTGTAAAAGTTCAAACTTTGGCATAATCACTTATTGAAAAAAGAAATTGTTGATTCAAGTAGCTATCACATGTGCTCATGCATGATGCTAACTAAGTTTAGTTCTGCTATCAAATTATATTGAGTATGCTTTTAAGGCAACATGATGTGCACGTGGAAAAGTAATGACTTGATGAAAGATACTATGTCTCCATGATAATGATACATAAGCATGTGTGAGCCTCACTCTTTCTTAGCCCCTAATACTTTATTTGTTTAAAATGCATAAAGAATTGAAGATAGATATTGAGTGATGTTACTTTGTTTGTTTTACACTTCCAAGTTTCTGTGAAAGATGAAAAAATAGTATGAATAATGCTTCCTTTTTCATTCTATCATTACCTCTCTAAATTCTATGGAGGTTTCTAAATTTGGAGAGTGAAGTAAAGAATTAGAATCCTCTCCGGTAGTAGAGAGGAAAGTATTATGAAGAAACAAAGAAAAAACCACATACAATAACATTTGTATCCATTTATTTATAATGAGAATATATTTTTACCCTTAAATTTAAAAGGAAAAACAATACTTTATTCTCCAGGACTGGAAATAATCCTAACTTTGACTTAAACTTTTGATGAACATTGAAAATACATGAATATCTCTATGTAGCTATACTTAATCATTTTATTCAATGGTCATTGACATTGAGCCATGCATATTTAAATATCATTGTATGTAGCCAAAATGATAGTATTAAATGTGCATGGTTTATTTAATTTCAAGAAAATTGAAATGAGTTCAAGCCACTTTGTGTTGTTTATGCAGCTTGGTCAAAGATATGGCTTGCTTAAGGAGACACCACTATCTAACCATACCTTTAAAATAGATACGGATTCCTCATTTCTTTAAGTTATCACGTTAAAGCATAGTGATTAAGTGGTTTTTGAAACTTGCCTATCATGTACTTTATTATGCATCCGTTTCATGCTCTTTATGTAGGTATAATTGATGTATATAGTCTTAATTTATATAAGAGTTTAATTTATATGAGACTTTTATATGGGTTTAACTTATATAAATGTTTAATAGATTAAAAAATGCAATTCATGTATGAGAGTTTTATAAGGGTTTAATTTATATATTTGATATAAGAAATAGCCAGGCCCTATAAAGATTCTTTGACAGCTATTTGTGAATAAATGTAGAGTACATAGGTAGTGTAACTAGAGTGAGTTGTGAATAAAATGATGTGTTATGTTTAAATGTATGTGGTTGTGTGGACGGTGGTGATATATGTAGCTTTCTTTCGTATAAACCTACTACACTGACTTCATCACGTGCCAATGGAATAGTGTCATGTGACCACCGCAATCATAGCTTCTCTCACTCTAATAATGCATCATTAATTTAATAATAATACTTTATAATTTATTTTCAATAAGACCTTGTTAATTTACCACTCCCGTTCACATCGATCCTTTTGGAACTTTTAATAATATATTGATTGAATAAGACACAGAAGATAAGATTTCAAGAAGAAAAAAAAAGAAAAAGTGAAAGGACATTCATTCATGCTTAGAAGCTTATATTGAAATGGTTAATTTGATAATGATAAATTAACTTAACAATGCACTATATTAGTTTAATATAAGTCTAACATAGTTCTCTGGATTTGTGTTGCCATACATGTACATACACGTCCAAATAATACAAAATATTATGTATGATAAATTGAAATAAATGACAATATGTAATTGTTTAATGTAACATTATATTCAATAAAAAACTAAATATTGAATGCATCTATTTAATCACTTCTCCGATAGCATTAACTAACTTAATGACACATTTTACAAAAATTCAAAATATTTCAATCACATGGGGTTGATAGGATTGAGAAATGGGTATAAAGTTTCATTCCGAAACTCTACATATAATATATAATTAAACCGTCATATCATTTATATCCAGTCACATGCATCGTTAACTTAAATGGAGACACAAGATCAGATTCTGATATGAAAAAGTATAGTATTTAAAACATCAAACATTGGATCATGTAGAAGGAAGAGGGAACTTTACCCTTAAATTTATGGGTAGTCCAAAATACACATACGTCATTAATGAACCTTAGTACAAGTACGTTAATGATGAATGTTTATCGATATTAGCAACTGAGGCAAAGGATCGCGTACGCTATTACTCAAACTCCCACTAATAACACAGCCATGTGAGATTCATTCATAATTCATACTATTTTAATATATGCTATTTTATATTATAATTAACCCCTTTAATGTTTATTTTAATTTATGTGCAGCCACAATTTGTATTGTGATTAACACCTTCACCGTACATGAGAATTTATTTTCTCTGCAACGGGCTAATCAGTACTTTCTTTTCACTGAATTTCACGTGGATTTTATTCTACTTTTTAGCTCATCATATCCTCACCATGACTAAATTCAATTTCGGTATTAATGCGTGTACTTTACATAGATGAAAATATTTTTGTCGTCATAATAAAATATTAACAAGTATTTTTACATTACTAAATATTAACTAATGTTTTGAGAGGTGATAAACATAGTTTATAATGTAACTATTTCAAATAAAAAAAAAATATTTGAATATTTTAAAGTTTGGGAGCTTCATTCTAGTAACAAAGACTAACGTGGATTTTCATGTAGTAGAAGTGTAATAATTAATTACAATGTATTTTTTCATTTTAGAAACTTATTTTGATCTTTCAGTGTAGTTCCATTTCGTTTTAGTATTTGATAATGATTTTTTTTTTAATCTCCACTATTTAATTCCTACTTATTTTAGATTTTTGTTTGTGAAAAATGTATTTTAGTTTATAAAAGTATTTGATGTCAAATAGTTCTGTCCTTCATGGTATGCCTAATTAACTGTGTTAAATACTATTTGAGATTCAACTAATGTCAAAATTGTCATTGACTAATAAAGTGAAGAGTAGTTATACTATTAAGAACTAAAAATTAATTTTAATCTGTCATATACTAAAATGTAGAGCTACTAAATACTAATTATTCTTCTTATTTTCACAAAAAAATCATAAATGCTTGCTACATAAAGATAGTCCTGATTAAATTAAAAAGGTAACATCTTCAACAATTTTAGAAAGATTAATGTCAAAGAATATTATATTAAGAAACAATGACAAATTTAGAAAGTAGCGTGTTAAAGTAGAAAAAAAAACAGAGAAAATAAATATCCGGAATTCATAAATAAATAAAAAAAGTTAAAATAAGAGGAGGGAACATTTACCTAAAACTGAAAATTTGATGCTGACCACTGAGGAACATGAGAACATGACTGGTATTCAGATTTTCCACCATTCATGTGGCGACATGAATGGATGAGCCTATATATTCGATATAATATTCAATTTCCGATTTTATTTTAATATAAGTAACGTGATATATCTTCTATCTCGTTCTAAGAAATTCTCACTAATCTGTGTAGTATCGTGGTAGCTCAATTCTTTAATTGCTTTAATATATGGTATACCATGGTCTATTAATCACTCAAATTATTATTTTTCTAAAACCCCTCATGCAAAATATCTCATTTTTCAAATAGAAATTAAATTAGCACTCCATACACAATTTTGTACACATAAAACGCTTATTAAAATGGTAATTTTATGGCAATTTAATAAATAATAAAAATCTGTAATACCTGGATTAGGTAAATTTTGAGTTATGACGATTCAAGTCTGCCAAATGTGGCCCAAATAATGACTTGAGAAACAGTTGACCAGTCTAAATATAACATAAACTCAAAACAAAAATGTTAAGTTACTGAATTAAAAAAAATAATAAATTTCTAGCAAAATTAAGTAGGAAAAAGAACTCTAGCTACCATCGAAGCTCAACTGGAGTTATCCTACTCTATAACCGCACTAGATCATCTGGGTGAAATCTGGGCCCACATGTTGATGAATCAAGTAATCATCACCGTTGGATGAGACATCATACATCATGCTCATGTTCTGATGATGTTGCATGAAGTGTTGGTGTTGGGCTTGCATCATCTCTTTCTGGCGCCTCAGCTCCATCACCTTACGGTGCGAGTTTGAGTGTTTCGTGAGGACGAAAGTCGGGCTTGCTGCAGGCCTGTACTCAGGCACCAGCCTACCCGACTTGTACCTCACGCCACACGCATTGCATAATGTTTTCGGCCCCATCGGCCCAGTGCGCCATTGAGGAGTCTTATCAGTGGCGCAATGCAAACACTTCCTACCCTCTCCCCCATCACCCGAGTCTCTCTTCCTGGGTGCAGGCTTCTTAGTTGGGATGATGACATGACCCTCAGGATGAAGGGAGGATGACGATGTGGTGGGGGAGAGGACAAGAAGGCGTGAGGTCCAGTTGCAAGGGGGACCACGAGTCCTCTTGCTACGAGCCTTGGCCGGAACAGATACATGCGATTCGAAAACCGGGTTGCTTGGGTTGTTAGGTTGACGCTGGAGTTCACAGTTTTCTGAAGCTGCATCATTTGAAGCAGCTTTGATGCCAGATATGAGTTGCAGCTTCTGTAACTCCTCGTTGGAAAATGATTCCTCTTCAAAATTTGAAAGCCACTCAAGCTCGGCAAGGTCATCATACTGTTTTCAAAAATATAAAACCACATAACATATGTATTAGTCTAAGACATATAACTATAATCAATGCATTATTTACGTCATCATAATGTTAATTTTTTAATTCACCAGTCTTATTTACATAAGCAGCTTATCAAATTCTACTAGAAAACAACAATTTTGTCTTTCCCATGCTCTGTAAAGTCTTAGTAGAAACAAAGAAAAATTGGAGTTATAAGATAAAAAAGTAACTAGGAGACATTTTCTTCTTCTGAAATTGATGGAAACAAAACAAATTAAGGTGTAGGAGGATAAGAAAGAAAAGGAAATTTGTTGTATGTGTTGGACGTGCCTAAGCAAATTACGTAGCATAGAGTCTGAGCACGTTACACATGTTCATGAATTATGTTGGCTTGTTAATGATACATAATATAAGTGAAATAATAAAAATATGTATCATTAGTATATTAAAAACACGTATGTATTTAATATATGTACCGGAACGGAGAGGTGGCCGGAGAAATTGGTGTCAGCGACATTTTCCGGCTGGAAATTGGTGTGGGCGGAGGCGGAGAGGGAATTGGATGAATTGGTGCTGTTAAGAGGGGTGGAGTTACCTTGAACGGAGTCTGAAAAGAGAGAAGGGTCATCGTCGTTGGGGAAGTCGAGGAATTCCTCAACGACGAAATGGTCGGAAGAAGCCATGTTGTTGTTGATGTTGTTGTTGTTGTTATTATTGTTGTTGGATGAGGAAGGGAATTGTTGTGGACAAAAGGTGGTGGTGGGGTGTGAAAATGCATGTACTTCCATAATAGGGTGGGTAAGTTCTTGGCTTATGTTATTACAAGTAGTTATTGTTGTTGTTGTTGAAGGAAACAAATGTTAGGAGGGGAAGGGTGAAGAAGTGAGAAAAAAGAGTGAGAAAGTATAGGGAGTTGGAGACACAAAGTGTGACAAAGTTGTGGTTTTGAGTGGAGAGAGAGAGTAAAGGAGAAGAGGGTTTATTTGCGTTTCAAGGGGACAAGCGGACACCTATACTATATTCTACAACACCACTTTCTTTTTTTCTTTTTGTTTTTCTACTTTTTTTCATTTTTTAGTGAATTGTGGTGTAATATAAAAGAGACTTTGATTGAGTTAAACGGAATAAGGAGGAATTGTGGGTGAAGTTGCCTCCGTACCTTTTTTCATTGAAGGAAGGACAACTTTGGTGTTTAAAAAAATTATCTACTTGTTAAATTATGAATGATAATAGATTAGTCCTTTAATATTTTTATTGGTTTTTAGCTACTAATTTGGATCATTCTAGTGGTTTTTAAAAAATCTACTCCCCGATGATAAGAATTTTTTAAATATTTTCATCTGAAATATAAGTAAATTCCATATCTATAGTTTCGATATGTACCCAAAAAAACTAAATTCTAATATGTGTAAGTTATAAGTTAAATTTGTTTATAATAACATTGAAAAATAAAGGTAATATAATATACACTTCTAATATGTGTATGTCTTGAAATAATATAATATTAACTCAAACCGACTCAACTTTATGAGAGGATTTTCTACTTTGATGAGCATAGCCTTATATATAAGAACTTGCTTTCACTTAGAATATATATGACAAAAGAGCTAAAGTTGCTCACAGTGATCATTTCAAGGGAATAAATAGTTTTAAAAAATTAACCTTAAGTCCCTATATCATTTTTCATCTAGACCAGATTTAACCATTATTGTTTCTTTCCTGTTTATGCCATTCTCATAGCTGCTTTTGCAAGTTTCAGGATTCTTACTTCTTAATTACCTATATTCCCATGTGGCCATGTTACTCTAATATAACAAAGAAAATGTCTGAGCACCTTATATAAATTTCAATAATGTTTAAACATTAAATTTCGATCACACTTTTAAAATGGATAACAGAAAAATATATATGTACCGATAGCGTAAGAGTTTTTTATATTGTCACTGTATCATTCACCATTCATTTACAATTATCATTGACTCTAAAATAAAAGTATTAATAAACAAATGGTGGATAATATACAAACTGTATATAAATCTCAATGATAACTAGTTAAACATGTAATTAGTAGTTAATCAATTCAAATCCATAGGGATAAAAGTGTGATTCAATCACTCAACCCTTTTGTAAGTGATCTAGCAGGTTGTGGGTCGCATTATTAGCGTCTAAGTTTAACACCCAAATTCTCTGCCTTTTCCTTTTCCTTTCTTGGGAGCTGTATTTTTCTCTTATTATTTTTGTTTCTTCCTTTTCTCTGATAAGCACTACTAATGCTATACTTTTTAGTTTATTAAGTACTAATTAATTACTCCCTAAGATAAAAAGATATATATACTAACAAGTTAGAATTTTTGTATTATTATTGTATTATTTAACATTTATTTTTAATTATTATTAACTTTCAAAAAAAATAATCAAAATGAAGGATAAACGATTAACTTATTATATATAAATCTTTATATTATTGGTATATAAATATTATAAAAGATTTTCAGACAAATTTGATAATAGTTTTTATAAGATGTTTTATGTGCAGTTATTATTATCTTTCCTTTTAATTTATAAAACGTTTTAACTATCTCTATTTTATTAGTAAGACTATTAATTTAAGAAATAATATTAAATAGGATAGAATTATAGTTTTACAATATTTTTAAGCAATTTAATTTAAAGTAAAAACAACTAGTATAGATAAAATTTTAATGTTTGTTGATGTTATTTTTAATATAAGAAATAATTAAAAACAAAATAAAAGTTGTCTTAGTTATCACGAGGGATACAGCTCACCTGGGTTAGATGAGGGGTGAGGATGTGATGAAACGTGTCGCTCACTTGAGAGCACATGCCAATGAATTCGAATTTAGCTTTTTCAGGTTTTAACCTTACCTACTATCAAATTTGATTCGTTTTAATTATTTAAATTAAAATTATAATTATTAAATATTTTTATGGTTAATTATATTTCTTAACATATGAAGTGACATAAACTAGTAGGACAGTAGATGTAATCTCTTGTTGAGAAGCCCGTTAGCAGTTAAAATTTTTAAACAACATCACTTGCTTGAGCTAGTAGTTTAAGGGTCCATGTTCACTAATTAAATCAACTCATGTAAAACAACATTACACTATTAGTACACTAATGGGGTGGATAAAAGTTGCATTATGTGGGGTGTTATTAAATTAAATGGAGATTATCTGTCTCATTTTTTATGTTACAATGTGTTTCAAGTTATTTGAAAGTTGGTATATACTTAAAAATAAAAATAAAAATAAATATTTTATGTTATTTAATTGAATTTAATTGACTGGGACATGATGACATAAACATTTGGAGACATACGATTTCAGTTCTATAAATTCGGCTAAGCCTAGCCAATTCAATTTAGATAGACACATAATTGATTTAAGTGGATCATATCGGTCAGAAAGTAGATCCGATATAAATAAGTTTGAATCAACTGTTTTATGTATAAAACCAATCACTTAGTTGCTCAAACATGTCAAATATAATTCTTAAAAAAACAATGTCAAAATGGTGTCATCTGGAAGAATTTTGTGTTATCAACTTACTCTTGATTATGATTGTAGTTATTGATGTTTTGTTCAACATTTGTTAGCTTATATTGTAATGTTTAGTTTTTAATTGAGATTTAAAATTATTTGTCCATTTTTTTGTTATGAAATCGTAAATATATAACATTTTAAACTTATTTATAACATTTAGTGTAGTAAAATATTGTTTGTTGTTTAATTAATTTGGTAGTTTTGTTATGACAATGTTAAATTTTGTAAATATAAAGTTATTCAATAACGTTAATATTATAAAAAATTTGGAACTTTAATATAAACGATTTAACTTTAACTGGTCTAGTGGCTAACCGAATAACTGAACGAGACAATGTTTCATCAAGAATACTAATTAATTAAGTGGTCTAAATGTAACAACTAAATGACATTGGTGCAATTTTGTATAACTAATGGTTAAAACATATTAACTATTATGCTAATAATAATAATAATAATATTATGTACACCCTATTTCAAGTTATTTTATTTTAACTATTGTAATATCCAATGCACACTATCCAACTTATGATCAAAACTCCAATAATATAGAAAAAATATTATATGTTTCAAGACCAATATTCGTAGTCACATGTTGGTAATTGATTTAGAGTAAAGTATTTAATTTTAAATTAATATTATGAATTATGATAATTTGGTTGAGACAACTATTAATTATGAACAATACAGTAATTTTAAAAACAAGGAAAGAAAAACACACTTGAACAACATAAAAATATTATAAACAAATAGCATATGGTATGATTCTTTTTTACGAACTTTAGCAAGTAGAAGTATCAACTCAAACATAGGTTTACTGACACAGCCAGGTAAAGTTAACAGGGGTATAAATACCTTTATAATCATTTAACTGCCTCTAAGAAATAACCTTTGTAATCACTTCACGGTTTCTATTAGGAAATGTGTCAAGCAAGTTACTAGGTTGGATTGTGTACTAAGATTGTGTATATATATTTTATCACTTTCTTTACTTTAATTTGTCTTATGGGGTAAAAGTGTGAATATTTACTCTTCTAAACCGCCTTAATAATTTACAAGTTACCACACAAACTTTTTGATAAGATTACAAGTAGTTCCAAAATATGTTTTTGGTAGGAAGATATTTTTAGCTTAATCTTCATGTATCTTTGTCTCGGATCATCAATTAGAATTTATAAACAAATAAAAAATAACACTTCCTTTTAATTTTATTTTATAAATATAATACATTAATATTTACAGTCTAGATTTAAGTGGATGAAACAAGAAATAGTGAGGAAAAAGGAGACAAAGGATGTGCATTGGTTTGTGGGTAATGTTGTGAAAGATAACATTATAAGGACTTTTTAAAACAGAACCTTATCTGCCCAAGTCTTGAAGCAAGCCGAATAGCTCATTTTGACCGACATATAGAGCTGAAGTTAGCTCCTCTAAAGTTCGGTTTTGTACCTTATAGAAGCTAGATCCATATAAAACTACCATAAAATGAGTACAGCATAAAAACCAACAAAATCAGAATGTAATAACCTTAGACTAGTTATAAAAAATCCAGTAAGTAAGCATTCAAGTAGAAGAAACAATTATCTGTTCCTTTCATTAGTTTCAGCTAAATGATGAGCATTACTTTAGATTTCATACTTAGATTCAATCATAATAGTATAGGAAACGTTAAGTGTCCTAAAATTAAATGAAAGAGTTAGAAACTTTGCAATGAAAAATATTTGACTTAATTTTTAAATGTTTAGTTTTCATCTTTTATATTCTTTAAATAATACCGTATAACATTTTTTAACACAACCCTAAATTTATTTTACAAATCACTGTGTATCTCCTTATGTAACTTCATGTTTCAAATCAAAAGAACCGAGTGTAGTAATACCTAAAAAGGTCCATCATGCTATCAAAAAATCAAGAGAGCATGCATGTGATTTCAGTGTTGGCCGGTGCATAGCTCTCTATCTAATTGAGATTATATGTTGCTATCTATGTTCTACTTTATAACCCGCATCAATTAAAAAGTATCACTTAATTGAGAAAAAATCATAAAATTATAAAATTTGATTAGCTTGAAATACAGAAATACAATTTTATAGAAAAAGAGATCTATATTCCTCTCAATCATGGATCACCCTGCTAGGTGGCATTCGGAAGAGTGGGCCATTAGGGATATGGTGGCAATCCCTGTGAGAGCGAGCCTTTTATGATAGAAACCTCATATAAATATATAATGGATAAGGTTTTAATTAATGTTACTATTGCTTCAATTGTAAGCAAATCTGAAAATTTAGAAGAAAGAAAATATACACATACCTATAACATTGCCTAAAATTTAGAAGAAAGAAATACAGTAGTTGTGGGTAGTTTAATATAATGATCACTTTTATCTTGCCATAACATCAACTATGCAGTATGCACATCATAGGTTGGGTTAGTTTTCTTATTTATAAATCAGTATAAAATAACATAGCATTCTTGTAGAACTTTTTAGTTAGTAATGGCCTTATATATATATTTTTATTAGCTTTACTTCTTCATTTCTAAAGTTGTAGTCTCTTTTGTTAATTGAATTTTTATTATCCATATATAATTAATAAGGGCGAATAAAGTTTGAGGGTGCTCTTTCTATAAATGAGAAGCATTTTTCTTGATTAGAATGTGTATTGTGGTTTTCCTTCTACTAGAAAATTTATCAAAATTCTAAATCTATCTAGTCTAAAATTCAATCTCATCAACTTTCAAAGGATTAACGAATTCAAATTTATATTGTTGGTCAATATAAACTTAAAGGTCTATAATATGTTGAGGAATTATATATATGAAGAGAAAATTTATTTATTAGCTATGAATTAAAAGTTCATTAAATAAAGATTGAAATATGAGTGACTCAAGTAGCAGTAAAATATTAAGAATGAAATTAATTATAAAAGACAAAATATTGTTATTTCAAAATTCTAACAGGATAAAAACATGATTTTTAGTGATGAGTTTCTTCTAAAAAAGCTTCATATACACTAATTGAAAAACTTATAAATAGGTCAGTAAACTTATTTAAGTTTGAGAACTAAGTAAATTAGGGGAATATTTTAAACTTGAATTATAAATTCATCTTATAAACTTATAAAATATATAATTTGACATATGAAAATATATGTTATTAATAACATATTCTAAGATATAAGCATAGCTCGAGGTCATATCCAACATTATTAGACATTTGACTTCATAAACAAAAATGTTAATTATAATGATATTATTTGATCCCGACCATTATTTGATTTGTAATTGAATATTTACTTTATTTAATATAACAATACAAAATAACCAATAAAAACAAAAACATAGCTTTATAATACCACATATATAATTTAACCTTAGTAGTAATAAGCAGAAAAATATATAAACATAGACGTGTGAAGTTGGTGCAATTAGATGGGGGTGTTGTGGTAGTTAATAACCGATATTTTAATGTTGAGGTTGCAGCTGCACGTGATTGAGAAGGTATGGGTAACAGTGTCAGCGAGCATGTGAGAGTGTTCCACTCGTGTCAAAAGCCATAACTGACGGTGGTCAATTACACGTGCCGACCATCTATGCGTCATTATCTTTTCTTATATGCTGAGGTAACACTGTCACGTGACCTGTGTGGATGCTGTTGCTACGTGTTCTTTAAGGTTTGGTTATTCTAAATCAAAGAATATACTTAGGACTTAAGAGTTAGGATGCTCAAAATTACTTCAAGTGTTTCACGTAGTTTTAATTGTTTTTTATTATTCTAAATTGTGATGTTTTTATGGAGAATTATATTTTTAACATTTAATTGTATTTTTAACATATTATTGGATGTCTAATACCTAGTAGTGTTTGTGTTAATTAATATGATGTATGTTTATTTAATCTAAGTTATGATACTTTGAGTGAGTTATATTTTTAATTCAATAGTTTTGTTATTTTTTTAATAAATTGTTAGAACATCATCATCCCATTTTTAAAAATAAATGAAAAGATAAGAATAATTTTGAAGGACAGTTTAGTAACATATATATCTAAAAGTTAATTTCAATACAACAATCCAGCCAACACTTATTTTATCACAAAGTACTTATAATCATAACATGTCCGAAGATATATTCAACTCATGTAACTTACTTTTACCAAAACCTAATTTGAAATTTCATCAACAAAACTCAAATTTGCAAAGAATATCCTAAACACGTCCAAAAACATTAATTGTTTTATTTAACAGAAATGTTAATTATTTTTCTGCTATAGCCTTGTCTTACTCTTCCATTAAATCATGATACTATCTCCCTTTTATCATGATACTTTCCCTACAATAAAGTGAAGTGTGTATGAGTATAAATGACAATAATAATTAATATTACCTTCAACTTTGAGTTGAAGACTACATATAATAAATAGAAACAAAACTTTTCTTAAATTCTAACGTTAAACAAATGAGATACCCCTCATGCTTTTCCTCTGATTATAATTTGTTTGAATGATGAAATCTTAAATTAGAATCGAACTTCTTCCCAATTCTCCATCATGAGTTAGAAAGAGTCATTCATTTGGTCTTTTGAGCTCATGCAAATGCAAATGTAGGAACAAGATTCATAGTTCAATCCACAATGGTCAACCATATTTAACTTAGGAAGCAACCAATTTTCGGGTCTTCTTTACATTTTTCGATCTGTTAAATGAGTATTTCTAATCATACATTTTCACTCATGTCATTTTATATCTGTATAGTTTTCCCACTTAATTACACTTATTTCTATCTCATATTATGTTCGTCTTCATTTTGATGCTCCTGTCATATATAGGCCTAACTTTTTTCCCAGTAAAATAAGGGGTAGTGGGTTACAGAGAAAAAAATCAGGCCCAAGTATTGTATAAGAAAATGGATAAATGACTTATCGTACCACATTCATGTTGGGCTAGACTATATATGAAAACAAGATGGTTGTTCTAGTTTTTAGCCAGTGCATTTGCACGAGTTGTTTATATATAAAATATTAGGGTAAAAAGAATAAAAACTTCATATTTAAAATATAATTACTTATTTCATAAATTTATAGTGTATAATTTATTATCTCCTTTTTAGTATTTGATATTTTTCATGTAGTACTAGCATACATGTTTATGGTAGAAGAAATTCATATAACATTTATTCATTTAAAAAAAAAATCATTATATTAATAATTCAATATTAAATATCTAGAGTGACTTATTAATACACAAGAATACTTTTATACTCTAAAAAATGAAAAAAAAAAGATTTATTCGAACATTTTTAAAAAACAATATAGTCAAAATAATCATTTTTTGACAAATTTTAGGAATATTTCAGGGATTTTACTTAATTGAGACTAAACAAAATAAATATTGTTTCAAAAACCATAATTATCCCAAGTATAAAATTTTGGATTTTACTTAATTGGACTAAACAAACAAAATGATGTTTATTTTATTGGAAAACGAAGTATTTATGAAATAGTTAAAAATTGGTATAGCTATAAACAGAAAAGGTAGTAAAATTTGAGGATGAGTTTGGCTCAAATTTATCCTGCACAGAAGTATCATATCATATGTGGAAGTGACATAGCAGACAAAAAGTGTTTGAAGTAGCAGCGAGATTATACTTATAGGGACCATTCCCAACATTACGCGTGTAACATGTTCTTAGTCCTTACAACCTTCCAAACATTCTCTTACACACACTTTCATAACCGTGTCATTTCATTTCAATTCTCATAAAAATCTTTCTTTGGAAAACATTTAATGTTTATATAGCAATGCTATTTTTTGTTTGAAGGGGTACATTTTCTCTCTTTTATTTTTCTAATTATTATTATTATTATTATTATATCAATGATATTCAAAATTTTCAGCTTAATATATCTATATATGTATGCACGAACAATGTAAGAGTTTTTTATAATGTTATTGTATCATTTATCATTTATTTTCAATCATCATTAACTCTTGAATAAAAATAATACAAATGAATTGTGAATGATGTATATAAATTTTTACATTATTAGTGCATAAATATTACACTCATAGAATGTCACAAACTCAAATGCCTCCCACCTCTATTTAAACATGTCACATTGACCCCCATTTAGAATTTAATGTTTTTAAGATGATGTTTGGTATTTGATAAGGGAGTGACAAATGTTAAATGGAAAAAAAGACGATTGACAAGTGAAGTTCTTAGCCCCCAACAACATTTGAAAGGTAATTTTATAATAATGTGTAAAAATAAAGAACTTATCAACAATCGCTTTTCTATTTGTGTTTTGGAAGCTAATCCATATGTATAGTATTGGAGCAGAATGTGATTAATGGTTAAACAAGTTACCAAACGCGTAAAATTAGTTGTCTTAGAATGCGGAATGCTAAAGAATCAAAACCCACTTTCTCTTTAATTGCCAATTACTTTTTTCCATTTCTATGTTTTGGAGTAACTTTATTTTACCCATAGAGGACAAGCTTGGAAAAGAAGTAAGGTGCTACAACATGTATGTGGGCCAATACCTTTTTTATTGACTTTGCATATCCAATTTTGATGAACTGCATTGACTTGAGGGTCTTCTTTTGTTGTCATAAAATCAAGAATAGGACATTTTATATTAATTCATATAGTAAACTGGATAAGTTTAAGAAAAAAGTGTATCTATGTTTGTAGTTGGGGCTGTAAAGTAAGTTATAATTGGCCCTAACAAAGCGGAAGATTTACTTTGATACTCAACGGAATAAAGATTACTGCACAAAAGAATGAGGATCACTTGTCCCACTTTTTTTTATGTCTCATTGTGTTCCAACCTAATTGGAAGTTGTCATCTATTTAAAAAAATCACAAGAATATAAAATAATTTTTTATGTTATTTGGTGGGATTTGATTGACTTGATGTATAGGGCATAATTTTTTTGGAAGAGAGGATTCTGTTTCCAAAATTCAACCTAAAAAGACCTATAAGACATTTCAGATAATCAGAATTGATCAACATTATTGATCATACTGATGAATAGAAAAAGGAAAAAAATGGAGCCTGATCATATTCATTAATAGAAAAAGAAAAACCATTCTTAAAAGATCTCGGACATGGTAAAATTATCCATGGAAAGTGAAAAAGCTTGTGCTCCATAATAAATTTATTCAATCCATTAATAAAAAATGTTAAATGGATTGGATTGAGTCATTTCTACTATTAGATCGTATCCAAAAATGCTAAACTCATTAGATCCACCAAAATTATCAATTTGATTATTCTTTTTCAAATGATAATTTTAAAAGAATAATTTTAAATTAATTAAGTTGGGCATAGTAGGCAAGAGGGTCAATGTTATGGGGGCATATGTCGATTTCTAGATCGGACCTAAGGTTTATGTCAGGGTTGAGCATTGTGCCAATTTTATGGTCGAAGTAGGGAACAAACACAAAGGGTCAAATATGTTCTAGAATCATGTAATAACTTTGAGTCCAACATCAACATCAGATTTGAGATTGACGCTAACTTTACCCTTGGCATAGGATCTAATATCAAGTCTGGGCCTACTTTAAAAATGGGCTCAAGACAAATTTCATTATTAGGTTAAGGGTCAGATTTTAGGGTTTGATAAATAATATGTTGAACTTGTGGTTGTTATGAGAGTCGAGTATATATTAGAATTGACTCGCCATCAACTTCGGGGTCATGCATGGTTGCCAAGGTCAATGTTAGGATCTCGCCTTAGGCTAGGGGAATATTTTTTAAAAGAAAAATTAGTTAAATATTCTTTTATAGAACAATGTCATTAAATATAAATAATATTATATTCATTCAATTTTAAGTAAATAAATGTGCTTGTATTTTTTTTATCCCATGCTTCCATTTATTTGTTTCCATATAAAATCAAATCATGTGTTATGAATGAGATGCTTTGTTATCATCAAGATTCCCTCTTACATATATACATATAAAATTACCTTCAAGTGGTTATAGAGATACCTCTCATGCCTAAACACCAAATCTTATGCAATATATTTAGACTCACTTAAACCTAGCTAGCTAGCCCGCATGCAAAAAACCCTAATTATGCTGTCTACGTAAAGCACATTGAATTCAATCAATTATCAACAACTCAACTATCCAAATATAATGCTGAAACGACATAAACATAAGTATGGGGGGTCTAGAAAATGATGAGCCCTTCTATACATATTAACTTATGAATGAATATTTCTTAAAAGTACTTTTCAGCTAACCATTATTCTCTCTCCTCTCTAGAACATATATACCCGGAAATAAAGATTTTCAAGTTGATTAAATAAATAAGTTTTAGTTGAACTGAGTGATTTTGAAGAATTAAAACGTTGGACCTCTACAAATCACTATACCCTAATGACTAATTTGTATAAATATTATTACATAAGCAGAAGAAGAAAATGTAGTCACAAGCACAAGGTCCTCCCCATTAAGGCAAATATCATATAATAACACATAAAAAATAATAATAACAATTTTATCTTTTTGTTTATTATAAAATTACATATTTGCTGTTGAAAACACATATCACATGTAGTATCTCATCTCCTATTCTGAGTTAATTAAAATATTAATTGTTATTTTCAATTTTTTTATTCATGTAACAATATATAATTGATATGAGACAGAAAATGAGATATTATTCAAAATAAGTATGATCCATGTCCATTGAAGTAGAGCATTGGCAAATGGAATGTTTTATTTAAAGGAATCGGGGACAATATTTTTTGACAGTGGTAGTAGCATACATAACATGGTACGAGATATATAAATGAACTGAAAGCTGTATCTATCTTTCAGCTTTTGTCTAATAAGTAGTAATAACTTTGTACCATACTCCATTACTTCACAGTGCACGCGTTATGGAGTGAGAGTATGAGACACATTTCACCGTTTGCTTCTCACAACACTCCTCTGTGATAAGTGTTGGAAAGTACTAAAACAAAGTATTGCAAGAAAAGCAACATCAAAAACAGCAAGCAAAACAGCTTAAATTAAAAACATAAGCAAGAAGCAAATGATGTGAAAACAAAAAAATGTTCATTTTATTCTGTCTGATATTAGGGCTTTTCTTTCTGTCCCCATCACAATTTTTCTCCTCACTAGTCCTTTTCCTTCTATACATACACAAAATAAAATAAATAAACTAAAACTACATTTTCTAATTTTCAATCACTTTATTCATATCTCTCTCTCCTCAGCCATATAATACAATCAACAAAAACTATCATAAACAAACTCTAATCAAGTACCATTTTCAAGTTTGAAGCATCTCACATTCTCCTTTCTTCACTTTCATATATATGACTGAGTGATCTCAAGTTCTTAAGCTTTGTTATCTGATCAAAGCAATATCATAGCCATAGGTACTTATATATATATATCCTATCTATTAAAGTTATACTTTTTTTGCTACCCTTTAGAGAAAAGTTTTGTTTTTTGGTTTTGAAATTGAGAAAAATGAAATGGGTTTTCAGTGATGATGACATTAAGCTCAAGCTGCAAAGAAGGGAGCAATGTTTTAATGGATAATGGAAAATATGTGAGGTATACACCAGAACAGGTTGAAGCACTTGAGAGGCTTTACCATGAATGCCCTAAACCAAGTTCACTTCGTCGCCAACAGCTTATTAGAGAGTGCCCCATTCTCTCCCATATTGAACCTAAGCAGATCAAGGTTTGGTTCCAGAACCGAAGGTACATACCCCTTCTCTTTTCTTCATTTTTTTGCTTCATATATGAATCTTATCCAAAAAATAATTGCTTCAATTCTTTTTGGATTAGGCTCATTTTGTATTCATAATTTAAAACAACTTATAATCAAATTTACTACAGCTCCTTAGAAAAAAGGTTTCCTTTTTAAATAGCATATGGATGCACTTAGAATTAAAATTGGTTACTAATTTTTACATTTCCTGTAATCAACTTACAGAAAAGAATTAAAAGCTCCTTGTTTTTTATTAATTTATTTGCCTCTTAGTTGAAGTATTTAAGTTGGAAATAACTAGTTTTTGTAATTATGGTGTTTTGTTTGTTTTTGTTGTTACAAAAGATGTAGAGAGAAACAGCGGAAGGAAGCGTCACGGTTGCAAAGTGTGAACAGAAAGCTAACAGCAATGAATAAGCTACTGATGGAGGAAAATGACAGATTGCAGAATCAGGTGTCTCAGCTTGTGTATGAAAACAGCTTTTTCCGCCAACACACCACACATAATGTAATTACTATTTACTATTTCTATATTTAACACTTTTGAGTCTATGAATTATGCATACATACACATATTCTGCTAATACACTTTCATTTGTAAACTACCAACTAAACAATAAATTATATATTGCCACATATATATGATTTTAGTATTATTGTTATTATTATTCTAATTATTATAGTTAAATAATTTTGATGATACCGGATTGCATGATTCATGTGCTTGAAAATATATATTTTTCTTACATTCATACTGCATCACACTTCAATCTAATTCAATACCTGTATAGTATTTTTTTCATTATTTAGTTATATTTATCTTTTTAAAAAAATTAGGCTTGACCACCTTACTAGTTACTACCTTAGCATGAGTCAGAGATGTGAGGAAACATAGATTACAAAAAAATATCATTCTTTATATTAAGAATATTATTTGCACACTCTTTTTCATTACATCATTCTTGTACATTATATCAGATAAAACATGCTAAGCACACTTTTTGTTTGGTGAGATACATGTTAAGTACTTTTTGTTGTGACTAAGTTGTGGTTACTGTACTTTATTTAGCAGACAACTCTTGCCACAACAGACACAAGCTGTGAGTCAGTGGTAACAAGTGGTCAGAGACAATTGACACCTCAGCATCCACCAAGGGATGCAAGCCCTGCTGGGTTAGTTAACAGTTAAATGCTTATTCAATTATTCTTCATTTCATTTGTTGTTTGATACTATCCTATATTCTATTCTCACTGCCATGTACTATTACTGTGTTTGTGTCTACTATGTAGACTTTTGTCCATTGCAGATGAAACTTTAGCAGAGTTTCTTTCCAAGGCCACTGGAACTGCTGTTGAGTGGGTCCAAATGCCCGGGATGAAGGTTCACCATTCTCTTTCTTTTCATTATTATTTCAATGTGTCAATTCCATCTTATGGTAATGCTATTCACATTCTAAATTATCTATTCACTAGATGTTTAGCTCCTCTAAAGTGTACTAATGTATCTATATTGATTAAGAAATCAACAATGGTCCAACAATGAAAACATGATTTGTTATATATATATGCTAATATATTATGATGATCACAAACTTTAATTTCTCAATTATTCTCTAAAGTGCTGTGCACCTTGCACTTTGGAGGGCCTGATTTCATTCACAAGTTACTACTTGATCATGATTTTAATGATGATTTTGTAAAACTGTAGTTAATTGATTAATAAGGAGTGTGAATAGGTAATCAGAAGTCACTAACATAGTATATGTGCTTTAATTTAGCAAAGCAACTTGTTCACCACATCATCTGAGCCTCAACATGATTAACTTTTAATATGTGCAGCCTGGTCCGGATTCCATTGGAATCGTTGCTATTTCTCATGGTTGCCCTGGAGTCGCAGCACGAGCCTGTGGCCTTGTGGGTTTAGAACCTGCCAGGGTAAGTTTCTTTCTGATTTTGTTATTAAGGTGAGAAATTCCGTTGAAGCAGAGAAAGTTATTAATGGCAAAAATGTTGTGTACAGGTTGCTGAAATCCTCAAAGATCGGCTGTCATGGTTTCGTGATTGCCGAACTGTGGATGTTCTAAATTTGATGTCCACTGCAAATGGAGGAACCATTGAACTGATTTACATGCAGGTATTATGGCAGGCCAACATAATCTCCCAAATTCTGAATAATTTACTTTAGAGCAGTATTACTAGAACAACTAATTCCAAGAACTTCTCATGATACGGTCAGTACATGATAGTTTTTTGCATAATGTACCCATACCTTGTTCATAAACTATAAAGTGTCATAAGAAGTAATCTGAATCAGTTTTTCAAATAACATTTTTATTTAGTACATGGCAGCATTGATAAATCTTTTTTCTCTCCATCTTTTGGCGTCTTTCTTAGTTGTATGCGCCAACAACTTTGGCACCTGGTCGTGACTTCTGGTTGCTTCGCTACACATCTCTTTTAGAAGACGGTAGTCTTGTGGTATGTGACTCACTCTAGTTCTTCTTTCCTAGCCTAACTCTTATGTGAAGTTGTAATTATGTTTTTTTTAACAATGAATTTTCAGGTCTGTGAAAGATCACTTAACAACACTCAAAATGGTCCTTCTATGCCACCAGTGCAGCATTTTATTAGAGCAGACATGATGCCAAGCGGGTATCTGATTAGACCTTGTGAAGGAGGGGGATCTATTATTCATATTGTTGATCATATTGTTTTAGAGGTCAGAAAATGTTTAAATACCTTTACTCTATAATAATGGAAAGAAAATTTGTTCCTTGCTTAATGCTGCTAGCTCTTTGAAATCAGCCCTGGAGTGTACCTGAGGTTTTGCGCCCACTTTATGAGTCATCCATGCTTCTAGCACAAAGGAAAACTATGGCGGTATGACTCTTGTTTCGGCCTAGTAATATCCATGCTTATATATTATCTCATCTTGCTAAGAACTATAGTCCCTTATATCGACATAAGCTTTGCGTAATTTCGTTAATGTTAAATACAGGTAAGGATATAAAGGGATGGAATTTGGACTTAACTGTTTTTATAACTCTGTAATTGTCATTCAGGCATTACGTCATTTGCGGCAAATTTCTCAAGAGGTTTCCCAGCCATGTGTCGCAGGATCGGGAAGAAGGCCTGCAGCTCTACGTGCACTTAGTCAACGTTTGAGCAAGTTTGTGACATCATCCTTTGCAATGTTCTAAGAAATAATTACATTGACTTGTTAAATAGTAATCTAACTTCAACTTCCTTGTTTTGCAGGGGCTTCAACGAAGCTGTCAATGGTTTTGCAGATGATGGTTGGTCCATGTTAGAGAGTGATGGCGTTGATGGTATCACTCTACATGTGAATTCATCACCTAGCAAGATGATGGGAGTAAATCTCGGATATAATAATGGATTTCCTTCGGTGACAAGCTCCATACTATGTGCCAAAGCATCCATTTTGTTACAGGTATATATAGTATATGCACATCAATGTGGATGAGTTAACTGCAAAGTATTTAGTCGTTTCATGCTATCTGTATTTGTAGAATGTACCTCCAGTGATTCTTCTTAGATTCTTGCGGGAGCACCGATCAGAATGGGCAGATAGCCGTATCGATGCTTACTCAGCTGCTGCTATTAAAGCTGGACCTTGTACCTTGCCAGGGCCACAAGCAGGAGGTTTTGGGGGTCAGGTTATTCTTCCATTATCTCACACAATTGAGCATGAAGAGGCAAGTTATTATTTTTACTCCAAATTTTGTAGTCTACCCGTTTTTGAAGACATATATCTTTGTTTCCTTAATGCACTAACATTCTTTTGGTTTTCTTGTTTTTGTGTGTATCACAAACTTGATCTCTAAAACAGTTCATGGAGGTTATTAAGCTTGAAAACATGGGCTACTATAGGGACGACATGACTATACCTGGTGATGTTTTCCTCTTGCAAGTAAGTATAATTTTTAACATCATCTATATCCAGAAGCATGACTTTCCATTTAAAAATACACTAATATAACAGTTCTAGGCATATGTAGACTAATGGTCTATAATAAAGTATAAAACACTTGTTAATTTGCACTATAAATGAATAACTAAAACACTGATATCTGCATATAACTTTGAAGATTCTTACCAAACTAAGTCATAGCTAACAGTCTTTCTGGTTGCACCTGTCCCCAGCTTTGTAGTGGAGTGGATGAGCATGCCGCTGGCACCAGTGCAGAACTCATTTTTGCTCCAATTGATGCATCTTTATCTGATGATCCACCAATTTTACCTTCTGGTTTTCGGATCATACCACTTGATTCTGGCAGAGTATGTGTAAAGTTGGCTTGACATATAACTTTATTGTACTTGTTTCGAAAATTGTTGTCTGCTTCGCCTTTTGTTTGAATAATGATTTTGATTCCTTTATCCTCTATATGATGTAGGATGCTGCGAGTCCAAACCGTACACTTGATCTTGCTTCTGCTCTTGATGTTGGAACCATAGGGAACAAAGCAGCTGGTGACAATTCAGGTCATTCCACAAAATCTGTGATGACAATAGCATTTATGTTTGCATGTGAAATCCACCTTCAAGAGAGTATAGCAACTATGGCCCGGCAGTATGTCCGCAATATTATTGCATCTGTTCAAAGGGTTTCATCAGCTCTTTCTCCGTCGCGATTTGGTTCTCATGATGCTTTTCGCTTACCACCTGGCACTCCTGAGGCACAAACACTTGCTCGATGGATTTGTAACAGCTATAGGTGTGTGTCACTTAAAGCCCGACTATGCATGACTGCTAAATTATATGATTTCACTGAAGTTTCTTGAATTGCAAGGAAGCATGACTATATAAGTTATATAAGTACATGGCATGCACATATCAGCTAGGTAGATGCAAATTTAGTTCTATACTAAGTGTTTTATGTTGATCCGAGGTCCATTTCAAACTTCTTTCTTTATTCTGATTACTTCTTTTATCATTCTAAATCTGTATAGAAAGCTTCCAAATGTATTGAGTTCTGGAATTCTTTGCAGGTTCTACTTAGGGGTAGAACTCCTTAAGTGTGATGGCAATGAGTCCATTCTCAAATTTCTTTGGCATCACTCAGATGCAATTTTATGCTGCTCTTTAAAGGTAATTTCTTTTTATCTCCATTCAGAATTATGTTCTCCTGCTTATCCTTACATGCTAATTATTTCTATCTTTATAATATGATTTTGTTAGGCACTACCTGTTTTCACATTTGCAAATCAAGCTGGACTTGACATGCTAGAAACAACCTTGGTTGCACTCCAAGACATCACCCCGGAAAAGATTTTCGACGAAAATGGAACGAAAACATTGTACTCTGAGTTCCCTCAGATAATGCAACAGGTATCGTAAGACAAGAAAATTAGATTTCCTTGTGTTCTTTCATTGTCTTTTCCAATTAGGACATAAGAGTATATCCTTCTTTTCTCCTTGGACTATGTTTATCTTTCTAAAGCTTTGATACTTTTAATTTTAACTAAGTGAAATTGAAGTACTAATTTTTTATGCATAGTCTCAAATAAATTAAATATTAGTTGGCCTTCACTTTCTAAAAAGGTAGTATTATTTTGGTGCAGGGTTTTATGTGCATTCAAGGTGGTATATGTTTGTCCAGCATGGAAAGGACAGTGTCCTATGAGAGAGCAGTGGCATGGAAAGTACTAAATGAAGAAGAAACAGCTCATTGCATATGTTTCATGTTTATCAATTGGTCTTTTGTTTGATAAGATTTAAGAACAAAATATATATGATTTAGTAAAGTAGAGCAGAATATAGATAGTATCCTTTTCATTTTCACTTTGGAGAATTCCTAGATTAATGCTCTATATAACTATTATTATTATTACACTGTTGTGAGCATATCCTGCTCCATGAATCCATGATCTATCTATGGCCCCATATTTTTTGGTTATCACCCCTTATTTATTCATCGGTGTAATATCTATACAGCGACAATGAAGAGATTTATACACAATCAATACATTATTCACTATTTATTTGTATTACTTTCACTTAAAAGTCAATCATGATTAAAAATTTTACACATTGCATACATCTTTTTCTCTTATTTGTTTCCTTTATGGTCTCTGATAATTGTGGGCACACATCTCTTTTTATTCTTTTCCTCTTCCTTTTATTTTAACACATACATGCTCTATTGGCCACTTTTCAATTACTGGACCTTATGTGAGCAATGTTTATGGGATTAAAATTTCAAACCCCATTTATTAATGGTTACACCCTAAGTTGTCCGTATGGTTTATATGCCAAAAGACAAAATTTACATATAAATCTAACCGAAATTTTTCTTAAAAAAGTTATACTTTCATATAGAACAGTACAAGACTTTCTTTTACAGGTGTTTATACTTCTATACAGAAAATTGGGTGTAATCATAAAAAAACACGTAATATGGTTTCATTACTACAAGTGACATTTGTTGAGATGAATAACACACATCTTGAAAAAAAATTATCTCTTATCCATAAAGTTAGAGGATATCATTGGTTATAAAAAGTAATAATTAAAAGATTTCAGAAGATATATATAGTAATAGTGGTTTAGAATATGACCATAATCCTTATCTTTTGATACTTTTGTCCATCACCACATTAATATAGAATAACTCTGTGTGGAATTGGAGGAAAATGGGGGTTCTACCATTCTCTTTATATTGAGTATTGACCACTTGGCCCCATTGGCTCTTAGGCGAATAGCATTGAGAAACATAGTGATATGTTTAATGCACAAACCTGCACTACAATTTGTCACTTAGAAATGACACTTGATAATCTTTTCACGGTGTCTTATCAAGCATTGTGAAAGTTAAAGTGTTAAGAGAGTTGAGAGTGATGTTACACATTTATAGATTCCATTTCTTAATCTACCAATTCATTTCCCTCTAGAGTCTATCATTGAGGCTACACAGATATAAACTAGTATCAATATTTGAGGTTAAGTTTTTGACATTTTCTTTGAGTTAATGCCTTATTTCACTATCTCTATGGTGAGGTCCATTTCAGTATTAATTTCTTACGTCTAGATAACAAAACCCACTTCATGTTGTTTATTTCTTACGTCTACATATAATAAAATTTGCATTTTTTTCATCTTTGGTGATATTAGCAGAATCACTTCATTCTACATATGATATGACATGCAAGGTTTTAAATTAATGGTGTGATTATGTTGCATTTATATTGTAGAAACTATAATGAAACTATTCGAAAACACTACCTTATCGTTTATCTTTAGTTTTAAGTTATGTTCTAAATCACTTCTTTCATTCCTTAATGGTGGCAGAAATAAGAACAATTTGTAACATGTATTGTTTAAAAGAGTGGTTCTCTGTTTCTTCTGAAGCCTAGTTCAAATCATGAATTGGGTTACATAATCTAACATTGAGGATATCAGGAATAAGAAAAGGACACAAAATTGTCATTGCTTTACTTGGGTTATTACTATCAATACTGAAAGGGAAATAGACCCCAGAGTCCCTTAAAAGTGTGTTTCTTTTGTTTTTGAAAGTGGTAGGGTGTTGATGTGATATTTGACCCAGCACTTTATCCAATGAGAGCCAAATCAAACTCTTACAGACAATTACAGAAGTAAAGCCTCTTTTAATTAGATTCACTAGCATAAAGTTTATATCACAGTCAAAAGTGACTTAAGTCTGTTAGAATCATTCATTATTTTATTTTTGGTATCCTTTACATTTAAACACAATTATCTCATTTCGGTAGAGAACTATAAAATGATTCTTGCATAACAATTTATAGTTTTTTGGTGAATTGGTTCCCTATGAGAAAAGAACTGAATTTTCATCTATAGTTTAAGTAAAATAAAGAACAAAGAAAAGAATAGTAATTTGTGACATACACTCACCTACATGAATGAGTTGTAACAAACAAGAAATAATTTTATCATTGAGTATTTCTCTTAAGGTGAAGCAAAAGTTGATTCAAACCCATAATAAATATTGCTAGAAACAACTGTGCACGAAGCTATAAAAACCTTATTAAATATATCTCTAGCGTATCGGTATTTGATAATATAACATATTGTGTACTTTATACTCATACCAAAGAGAATTGCGTATCATGTGACTATGATCCTCTTACCCTATGAGTTAGGCATTAATCAATTTCGGGGTGTGTGGCTTCCCCTCCCAATGAATGTTGCTCCTAAAAATCGAACCATTGACATTTTGATCTTTCCGGGATATAGTGGGAGCACTAAAGCAACACGTTGATTATTAGTTTAGAATGAATTATTATCAACTAAACAACGAATTAGATTTAAACACAGCAAATTTGTGTAACCATTCCATTGATTCCTCTGATTAAGTGAAAACCACAATAATTAGCATTTCTGTGTGCATTTTCTGCTAAGTCAGAGTGTTGCTACATACACAGTCAAGTTGCAGATCTTTCAATATTCATTTATGAGCTCATGAGTTTTTTAACTTCTCAATGCTCAAGTTTGTGACATTAATATTGAGCAATGCTAAACACTTACATCACCTTACATTTATTTTGGTTGTTATCATTTGATTATAGTTGGTCTTGCCTTATTTTTTGTACACCTACATTCTAATTCCGACACTTAAGTTGATACAACATATAAGACTACCTATCTATATGAGGCAAAAGCATCATTCTTAATATGCATAGTAGGTTTTCTCCTTAGCATATTTTCTTATTTTCTATTCTAATTAGATGTCAAAAGCTTGCTCTTAGTTACCACCAACTAGATCTATTATTCCCTTAATTTGCATATATACAATGGTTGATTTGATGCCTCAAGAATTCCAATAGCTTTCATACTGCTATAACTTTTCAAATGCATTTGTCCAAAGCATTAAAGCCACTAGGTAAATCCCTTTTCTAGCCACTTTGAACTCCATGGATTGAGTCAAGTGGGTGGGTGCAATATCTTGATGGGATGCACGTGGATCCAATATGATGATTAAAGTACAATAAAGTCTCAAAACAAAAGCAAGCTGTCTTTTAAGAAAGAAGCAAAAAATGAAAAATGTTCTACAAAGTAAATGAGATAAATTTGAAGACATTAACGTTTCAAACACTTGCTACTACAAAAGATAACCAAAGAACAAGACTTCACAAAAAATATGTTTGAAGCAAAGGAGCTTTTTTGACTTAAATGAATGAAGCCAAAGAACCTTTTGCATGGTCTCCAAGGGCTATGATTAAAATCTTGGGGTCTTTTGAGAAGAACAAAACATTGCAGCATATGATATGTATTCATGCCAGCTACACTGAGCTGGTTTACTTCTCATTATTTCTTCTTTACATTTTTATGCTTAGACCCATCTTTTCTTGTGGAATCTTCTACCATTCTAAGAGTTCTGATTGAACAAAAGATAAAAAAAGATTCTTGCACTACCATCATTACTCTGAGGCCATGAAATGAGAAAAGATTATTCAAAACAAAAAGAAGAAAAAAGAAGGAAAATTTAATATATAAAAATAGAATTCTCTGCACTATCATCATAACATGGAAGGAAAGTTGGTCTCTAGAAATTGTGGACAGACCTGGTTGGAAAGATCCCATTAATGTACTACTTTTATCTAAGTGGATTGCATTTAATGTTTAATTATATACACACTAACCCAAATCTAGTGCATTATTCTATATAGAGAAAGAAAGAATTAGGCCAAAGGTACTAAGTACTAACTACATTGAAGTGTTAGAGTTTAAGACATGGTATGCGTTCATATTTGTAACTAAGTCAAAGCCAACCTACAAACATTGAATCTGTTTTTGAGTATATTTAAGTTCTAAACAATGCTGAAAGAAATTTGATACAACCCTTAGGTATACAATTCTGTCAAAGCTCTTTAACTTATTCTCAGTTAGCTTGTTTTGTCACATTAAAAGAAAGATATATGAGTTTTTGACCGCACTCTAAAATATTAGATTTATGAGTCCATTCACTTATATAAATACCTACATTTATAGTATGGTTGAGTTCATTTCTGAACTTTCATTCTCATAGGTCACGTATCTAAAATTAAATTATTATAAAAGTATGAAAAGATATCAGACGGCCATCACTGTTGATTTTGTTTGTACAACTATCATAGATTCAAACTTGCATCATGGAATGAAGAGTATCCATATGGAAGAAATCTAATAAGTGATCTTTTATCAGTCTCATAATCATAACATTGTTTAAAGGTCTCAATTACAGTTTGCATTCAAACTGAAAAAGGAAATGAGAAAAATGCGTTCCCTTATCATTCTATATAATGGCAGAAGTTTGTGTTGAATGTCTATGAGTGAATTAGATTTTTGTGATTGTCTTATTATGACAAATGGAACATTGAATGTGATTGCATCATTAGGTCTCAGTAATGTATGTATCAATATGTATGAGTGTGTTTTTGCATGCTGTTTGAGTACTACGAATCTGTGATTGTACGCTTAATGGTATAATGATATTCTTTTTGCTTTTGTGCAAAGAGTGGACGACAAATATGATTAAAACCCTAGAGAATAACTAAAATGTGGTCCACTTCATAATGATGAGTGTTGTTCTATCGTTTCCACTCTCTCCTCTAAAGACCAAAAAACATTCACTTTCCCATTCGATCCAATCCTCCTAGTTCCATCTAGGGTTGGCAACTTAATAGTACTGTGTTTATGTTATTTTCTTAATTAAAACCAAACTCCTTCAAAGTACAACATCAACGTTTTAAACTTTAGTTCTTAAGGCGCTTTCTAAAACTTCCCAAAACCTTAATGAAAGTTGTATAGCCATTCATGAACTCATATATACTGATGATCTTTTTCATTAATAAAGAAATGAGTACTACAAAAAAAAACAAAAGGAAAATTAATATATTAAGATATTTTTATGCTTTTATATATAATGAAATAAAATATTTGTCAAAAAAATACAAGGAAATCAAGTAATTGTCTCTTAATTATTGTTCCATATATACATGATTTTCACTAATTATTACTATTTATAAGACACTTACAACTAACAACAATTCACATATATTAAAAAAAATACGTAAAAATAATTGCGACTCTGAAATTTATTAACAGTTATATTAGCATTCCATATTATTTGGTTAACTATTTCTTCTTCTTATATATGATTATCAGTTTTTAATGTAGAACATGAATGTTCAATTTAATTTCTTATGAAAAAAATTGTATATTACACCAATCGAATAAATTCAATTGTAGATTATAAATATTTAACACAAAATATTATATTTGACATTTATGATATACAAACTACACATTATAAATAATAGGAAAGTGGCTGGCAGATACGACGGTGCCTCTCAACACGCCTGTGACTTATATATACACAAAAATATTTTTTAAATGTGACTTATAATAAGAATTACTTTATGATTTGTGTATTTTATAATTGTGTATGGGTTGAAACGTTGAATGTTCATTATACTCCTTAAAAGTATTAATTTGATTGATAAAAATTAATATATATGTAAGAGGAAACAATTTTATTTCTATAAACTCCTTTAATAAATTTAACTTGCTATTGAAATCTAACAAAAAAATTACAAAAATAGGCTATATATCTATAATTCTTATATATTCACTATATTTTCTCTTACCTAATTTTAACCCAAAATTTCCCTTTCTAACTCTACATATTGTCTTGGTCCTCCACACCTATAATTCAATAGCCAAACATTTCATGAGGGCCCGCATCTTATGATGCTTTCACTGAATTAGGGAACATATCCAATAGAAAATGTGTGAAATTAAAAAAACAATGAGATTTAATTTCTAAGTATTGGGCGAAAACAGTGGCAATGACTATACATCATTTATTAAAATATTAACTAATTTCTAAGTGATACTCCTATCTACAAAAATATTAACTATTACAAGAAATGCAACTAGATGGATTCTAAACCCATTTCAAAAAGGAGAAAGAAAACCCGACGAATCGATCACTAAGAAGATTCCACGAATAAATGTTTGAGACTGTAAAAACAACACATAGTCTAAGAAGTACAAATTGTATAGTATTAGACCATACAGTCTATATAGAGAGGGTGCATTATTGCTTTCATATGATTAATTTATCATTGCATTCAAATTATTTACACTTACTTTTACACTCATGAGTAGCATATCAAAGCATACCCCTTATATATAAAATGTCAAACCAAACATTTCCCTAGAAATCCAAGATCAACAACTTACTTATGCTAAACTAAAAACTTTCAACAAATTAAGTAGAAATTATAAAATAAAAAAAAAGACATAACAAAATAAAACTATTACAAAAGTGCTGAAACTCAACAAAAAGTGGGTACAGTGTTGGTATGAACAGACACTAATGCTGTGAGTACTTCACTTGCGCATGGCCTTGCTTTGGGATCTGTGGCAGTGCAATGCAGTGCTAGATTCATAGTCTCAACGATGTCGTTTTGGTTAGTGGATGATGATGATGATGATGATGCATCTCCACCCTTAATCATAGGATCAATCCACGTGTCAACATCACAATCTGAGTAGCAGTATTGGGCCCACTCAACAATGTTCTGGTGCATGCCATTCCCTGCTTCTATATCCATACTTCTTCTTCCACTCAATAATTCAATCAATATAACTCCAAACCCATATATTGCACTCTTTTCTGTCACTTCTTTCATTTTTCTAGCCTCTGAAAAATTATGTGGACCCATAATCAGTTTTCTATAAAAAGAACATTATTTTACTTATATTTATATATGATATAATATGAAAATGTTTAGCACCACTTATATAAAAATAATAATGTGTCATGTAGTGTAAGAATGTTTATCAATTAAGATATGACATAAGATAGAATGACAAGTGATAAGACAATAATAGAAAGCTGAAGATTTTTTTTACATATTACGTATGAACTTGTGAAAACTTTATCACCCTATGAAAATGCGACAACCATAATATAGTAACAAATAAAGAAAGGAATCAACCTGTCATATACATACCATATAATAATTTGATTGAAAATATATAGTTTCAACATTTTCTGCAACTCTAGTTGTCACCCTAGTCATGGATGATTGTTTGTAATATATGTTATTCGACCTTACTTTTACCTAAACAGTGATATCAGATTCACACTCATTCAAACACAATTCACTAATAATTCTATTAAACATGTTATTTGTTAAGGTTAGTGACCTAAAAGGAGCATTATTATATGTACATATAAAACTGACATCTGCTATCTATATATATATGTGAGTCTGTGTACACATAACAATTTTGAAGGTGAAAAATAGTCATTACCTGGGGCAAGATAGGGTGAAAAAATGGAACCCTTGAAATCCATACATGCTATTCCTGAAGGGTTGACCTTCAAACGAGGGACACCCTTAGTATCCACTAAAACAATCTCTGGTGACACTTCATCAATCAAAACAAACGAGGAACAGTGACAATGCAAGAACTTCAATGCTTTTGCAATCCCCACAGCAATTTTTCTTCGCCTTTCCCAACTCAAACTGCTCAAAATATCACTTAGGGTCTTTTCTTTTGATGAATACTCATACACCAAGAACCCTCTCTTCCCAGATGACATAGATAATGTTGCAATAAGGTTAACAATATTCGGGTGCTTAACCTTCCCAAACTTCATTATCTCTTCCCAAAAACTCAAAGGAAGTGAAATTGGATCACTCATTTCTATAACCATGAATTGCATGTCATTCTTTGAACACTTTCCTTCGTATGAAACCCAACTCCTTCCTTTGGAAATCACTTTTCCTTCTTTAGTTGCAGACAAAACATCTTCAATTGTTATCATTTTCGACACCTTATAATCGAAGAATTGTATTTCCCACGTGCCATCTTCTTTTTCCACTCTTCTCACTTTCAAATTATGTCTTCTATGAACAAAAGCAATGAGAAAATAAGCTACAGTTA
The DNA here is from genome assembly GCF_001865875.1 of Lupinus angustifolius. Classification (NCBI taxonomy): domain Eukaryota; kingdom Viridiplantae; phylum Streptophyta; class Magnoliopsida; order Fabales; family Fabaceae; genus Lupinus; species Lupinus angustifolius. Next base: position 14,336,932 of record NC_032022.1, on the reverse strand, counting down.
AAACAACCAACCCCACGATAAAACATAGTAAAATGAAGAGCCATGTCGGGTTTTGATCATTGCTTTTTTTGCATGGTGGCAAATGCAAACTGTTTGAACTTGAAGTACTATCACAAAGGTTGTTGCCGGTTATTGCACTTGCATTAATGGCAAGGAAAGCTTCGGTGGATGGTAAACTTCCATGAAAATGGTTGTGTGATATATTAACCTGAACAAGAGATTCCACACTTCCTAGATTTTTTGGAATCTCGCCGGTAAGTTGGTTTGAAGATAAATCAAGAAGACTAAGAACTGGCATCTCGGAAAGTTTTACCGGAATGTGACCAGTAAGGTGGTTGTGGCTGAAGTCTAAAACCACAAGCTTCTTGCACAAACATAGTTCTTCTGGGATGTTACCATAGAGGTTGTTATTGCTTAGCTTCAATTGCATCACCTCTGATAAGCTTCCAAAACCATGTGGAATATAACCTGGAAAATAAACTTTATACTTAACTCCAAATCTTTGATTTTGAATATTAATATCATATATGATTTTAACTAATAGCGGTTTTTATGTGTTTGTGATTGTTAGTATGGATCATGCAATAATTATGTACATAGAAATAAAGCATCAATTCAGATCTCTTTGCTTTTCGAAGCACTTTTTAAGGCATACTTATAAAGAATTTAAGAGTAAATGAGAGATAGAAAGAAACATATATGATATAAATATGATGTTGAATTAACCAAGATTCTAACCTGAAAATTGATTGTGTGATAAATCCAGGTCCTCTAGTTTGGCACTCCCAAAAGTGTTTGGAAGGTTCCCTGAGAAGTTGTTATTAGCCAAACTCAGCATTTGAAGTGCTTTCATATTCCACTTTCTATCATCAATCCTTCCATAAAGTTTGTTGCCAGAGATATCCAACATGTATATATGAGGAAGTTTTGTTAGATCTGTTGGTAATGAGCCAGAAAGCTTGTTGTCTTGGAGGCGCACTCTTCCCAAGCTTGTGCAAGAGCTTAAGCTATTTGGAATTTCACCTTCCAAAGCGTTGGAGAAAAGAATGAGCTTGAAAAGAATGCCAGAGTCACATAAAGAATCTGGAATCTTCCCTATAAGGTTGTTGGAGGAAAGGTCCAAAACAGTGAGGTTGTTATGTTTTCCTAGCTCTTGTGGAATCTCACCTATTAACTTGTTTGACCATAATTGAAGGACTTGAAGCCGAGGCAAAGATGTTAAAGACTTTGGAATTTTTCCAGTAAAACTGTTAGAGAAAAGGTGAAGAATCTCTAGTCTTTGGAGGTTAATCACAAGCTCAGAAATCTCACCAGAAAGGGAATTATAACTTAAATCAAGAGAAACAAGGTTTCTGAGTTCATAAATGGATAAGGGAATTGGACCAGAAAGTTTGTTTTGGTAGAGAAAGAGATACTGAAGGTGAGTGAGGTTTCCAAGAGATTCAGGTAATGGTCCTGTGAGATTGTTGTAAACAAGGTCAAGGTGATTCAAAGAGTATAACTCTCCAATGCTTCTTGGTATCTCATCTGAAAGATTGTTATAACCAAAGTAAATCCACTTCAAACTCTTCATTAGGCCTATGTCCTTTGGAATTTCACCAACTAATTGGTTTGAAGCCAAAGTGAGGTATTGTAAAGTGGTCAAATTGGTTATCGAATTTGGAATCTTTCCAACCAAAACATTTCCTCCAATATCAAGATACTTTAGCCTTGGAAGCAATCCAATTTGGTTTGGTATGACACCAGAAAACATGTTGTTGGAGAGGTCCAAAGTTTCAAGGTTTGAAAAGGATACTGAGAACAAGGTTTGTGGCAGAAAACCTGTGAGGTTGTTGTTGCTGAGGTTAAGATAACGGAGTGGTGAAAGAGAAGAATAAGGGTTGAGTTTGATTTCTCCAACAAGCTTGTTGTTGGAGAGGTCAAGGTTTGTAACATATGGAAGTTGAAACATGGTTGAGGAAATCTCACCAGAGATGTTTTTTGATGAGAGCATAATGGAGTTAACGTTGGAAGAGTTGCTGCAAGTGATGCCATGCCACTTGCAAATAGAAGATGAATTGAGCCAGTTGGAGAGAAAGTGAAGAGGGTCATGGATTGAAGCTTTGAAAGATAAGAGAAGCTCAACCTCTTCTTGTCCTTGTAATGATTTGAAGTTGAGCATGAACATGAAAAGCCATATAAACATGAAGAGAGACTTTGAAGAAAATGTTGGAGCAGCTTTGGCCATGTTGAGTTTCATTCTTCACACTAATCAGTTTTCTATGTGCCTTGGACTTAACTCCTCGGATCCCAAGCTGTAAAAAGTGAATAAAATGATTAACATAACTTTTTAATATATCAGTGATGCTTTCTTAGTGTGTATCCAATTACATATTTTAACTTACTTAAAAGGGTATATTCATATTAAAAATTAGTACATTTAAAGAATTTACACTGCATCAATAAATATATTCATCAATTTACAATACAAAGTTATCATATTTGAATATGTTAACATGTATCATCCAACACTTCAAAAAAAGAATCATTAAAAAACATAATGTACAAGAGTATGGGTTAGCCTTACTGTGAATTCTTTTTTATGATACTATATATATTAAAAAGAAGGAATATGCATCTGACAAAAGTGGCTATGAGTTATAAACATTAGTTCTAGCTACCATTAATTAAATATACACCAGTTCATATTAAGGAACATGCATGCACCATGATGGAAGCTAGAGAAGAAATTGCAAAAGCTATATAGTAGAATAGGTATTAAAAAGGTGTAATTACGTACCCAAATATCATAATTATAGAGTACTTAGTTTTGTGCTGTTGATGAAGCTCTGAGTCAAAATGATTTGAATATAGAGAACACCTAAGATTGAAAACAAAGGAAGAGAGAAAGCGGTGAATTAATTCATTGAAATACTATTTGAAGAGGATGGGTTGAACATGAGAGAGGTGTGTGTGGGTTCTTAAATAGAGATTGAAGTGTGGATAGTGTGGAATTTGACACAATTTTAGAAGATAATTACGAAAGTGCACCTTGACTTTCTTAGATTCATGTTTGAACAGAAACAGGTTGAAAGGGAAACAAGGACATATGTTGGAGAAAGGCCTCTGATTTTGTCGGGTTGTTACTAAAATGCTCTTTTTGACTGCCTCATTGACTAAGAAGGACTAGGAAAAGTAGCAAACAAATTCTGTGACCGTTCAAAACAAACACTTCTAAACTCTAAACTCTTGGTGTTATTCATGAAATGTTCATTGGTGAATGCTGAGGATAATTTGATAGACTTATATGTAAATGGAACCTAACAAAACTAGTAAAATAAAAAAGCAAATAAGTTAATATACTTGTAGAATTGATAAGTTCACTTCTATAATTGACTCAATAAATATAATGTTTTAATATTTTGGATGAATGTGAGCTCTTTTATTTATTTTGGGCTCCTATTCTAAACAACAATAGTTAATGGTATGTCATATCAATCATCATATCTATGTGTAGTGAGTGAAAATATACACTTTTGATGTTGTACTTAAACTCCTGGCTAGTTATAATGAATTTTAAGAACAAGATGTGCTATGGGAGGGTGGGGCTAATTTGCTTTTAATTAGTACAAGTTTTGATTATCTTGGAGGTGGCCTTCGTTTGTTTTATGTTGTCAGAACCTTATATATATGTGTGATGTTTTATTCCAATATTCCACGTGCTGGACAAGAGAACCATGACATAGGAATGATTTGTACACATTCTAAACTAGTTTAATTATGAAGATTGTTATCCCTTCATTATTTAGGTAAGGAAAAAACTATTTTTGGTCTTGGTTTTTTGATTAATCTTGCATATGGGCTTCAATTTATATTTCTATGGTTTACCAACCCGTAGAATGTATTAGACAATGAAATGATGATAGGTGAGACAAAAATCAATAAGCAAGCATGAGAATGAATACAAATATGGTATTGATGTTCAAATTTCATATACAAGTAATGAAGTTCAAATTAATTTTTCTTAAGAAAGGACAATATGTGCATGCCAGTGTTCTTGCTGACTGGGGTCGAGAGATATAGAGTCAGTTAATAACTCAAAAACCTTAAGACATTATATCTATGCGTTGCCAATTTGCCGTTATATCTCGAACCTGCATTAGCAACTAAGACTTTCTTCTTTTGGTTAGTTGACCGTCTATCTTATATTATCATCACCTTCACCAATATTTTTATCATTGTTTTGGTTGATTCTTAACATGGCTGAAATATAGTAAATATAATTGAAAAATCAAACAAAAGTAAGATTCTATTTTTCTATTTGTAGCCGTAAAACGAATTAGATTACATGCATTATCATTGAAAGCATAGGGGACTTGTATTCATTTCTCACTTCTTTCAAATGCATTTGATTAGGGGAAATTTTAGTGCACTCGGGCAAAAATTTGTACCGTGTTTAGTATGTTTTGTAAAACATTTTTTTTATTGTGTCTTGTCTCGAATTCTTTTTAGCATATTAAACATGTTTTAAATGAAAAATCAGATCAACAATTTGTTTATATAATGACATAAAGTTTCACTAGATCCTAGAAAGACCCAAAAAATCAAATGTTCGATTTCTGATAGTGACACTCGTTGGAAGGATCAGTTAATGCCCCGAAAGAAATTAGTTTGTTACTCATATAATGAGAGACAATTGTTGGAAGTAACAATTACGTACCTTGGAAGACATTAGTTTCTTACCCATAAGTGGGAGATGCAGTTGATAGTACCAAAAAAATTAGAAATGAACATTCACATACATGCCTAGGTATGAGAAAATTGAATGGGTGGTGGTGTAATTTGGTTATGAATGAAGGGCAGACTTAGGTGGAGCGCATGGATGACCTTTCCATTGGCATGTTAAAAAGCAAGATGCTTTTGTTTGGACTCTATTTTCTTATCTTGGATTCTCAATATAACACAGTGGAGAGAAAAGGAAAAGTGTATGTGTACAAACTAACACAAAATAATTTTACAAGTGAAGCAATTAGGAATAAGCAGAACAAATGGGTCAAGAAAGCAGAAAGAGATCATCAACAGAGGGAATAAATAAAAAGAGAGGGCACAAAGTTGAAGAATGTAAGGAAAAGATAAAAGTTGCGACTCTTTTACGTTTCTTACACGAACTAGTACTTAGCTCGTGGATACATTCACTTTATAATGCTTGTAAAGCTTAGTGCTTTATCTATAGTATATACTATATGATTTATTGGTTGCTCATAAAGATGTAGCTTTTATTTAATTTAAATGTTTGGACTCTATTTTTTATCAAATGAATGTTGATAGAATAAATCCAACAACAATAATTGTTCAGTAGATAGTAGACATTTGAAGAGTGATGGACCCACAGTCTCTTTCTCGAAGGAATATACAGTGTGTGGTCTTTGTCACACCCAGCATGCTTTGCAATCTCCATTTTCTAGGGTTCTACACTCAACAATTTCTCATGTAATCTCACCCTTTTCCTTTCCATTTTTTATGCCCATTCATTCCCACTTGCTTTTATGAGAAATAATCAATCATATTGTAGTGAAGTTTGTTCTATCAATAACAATTTTTGTTAAGTATATGTACTTGCTTAAATGAAATTAAATGTGTACCATTTGAATGCTAATTATATTTGTTTGTTTGACTATAGTAATATATGGCTTTTAGTTTCATTATATAGTAATAATATACATACAACATAATACAAGCATTTAATTATCCTCTGCCTCTTTGGCAACTGTAACATGTATGGATAGATAGAAGAGGATATAGTGTCATACTGCATGACAAATAATCAAATTAAAGTGCACTTGCACAAAGTTTATGGCACAACAAACCATTTTAAAATCTAATCATGCATATTCACTATAAATATATAGGTACTCCATTCCATATCCAGCATTCTTGGATGATATTGGAACTTTTACGCATTAGTAATTTTTTGATCTAATCGATAAGTTATTAGAGTCGTTTAATAATAAAAATTTGAATAAAGCTATAACTTTTAATAAAAGAGCTTGTAGCTTTTAATAAATGAGTTTCTAGCATGTTTAGTGGTGTAAAATCATAATTTTGGTGATCATGCTAAACATCAATCAACCATTAAAGAAATAACATTCTCTCTTTAATGTCTACCAAGAGTATTTCTCACCTTTTGTTAAGAAACTAACCTCTTTTGAAGTATGTAATTGTTCATTCCAACAAGTGTCACTATCATGAATCAAACCCTGACCTTTTGGTTTTTCTCGGGATTTAGTGAGACATTATACAACTAGATTTGCATCTAATCATAACCATTGATGAAATAAAATCAAAACAAAAAGGATTATTGAATATTGGCTAAAAGAAAAAAATGATGAAAAGACTTTCTTGGGGAAATCAAATAAAGAAGTGGCTAAATATCATCTTGAAGAAATGGAGAATTTCTAGCCAAGTAAAAAGAAGTGGCTATGGTGAAACCAATATTAATGTTCTTTTCATTTGGCAACATAATCTTCAAGAGTTTTGGCTATAATAGAATTGATTCATGCCATTGTAAGACACACCAATTACTTAGCTTAGTGCATATTCTTTCATTATTTCCATACAACATGATTTCTTTGAAGTGCTTATAGGTAGAAGGTAAAGAGACAACCAACAAAACAGCTTTGTCTTCATCTTCAATATTAATATCAATATTTTGCATATCCATAATAATAGAATTAAACTCATCAAGATGAGTTTGAATAGGAGTACCTTCAACCATACGAATGGTGTATAACCGTTCTTTGAGACGAAGCTTGTTTGCGAGGCTCTTGGTCATGTATAAAGTTTCTAACTTCAGCCACAAAGCCGCGGCGGTTTCTTCATTGGCAACCTCACGAAGAACCTCCTTCGACAAACAAAGTTGAATTGTTGAAAGCGCCTTTTCATCCAACTCGTCCCATTGATCATCGGTCATGGAAACTGGTTTCTTTGACTTCCCATCTAAAGCTTTCTTTAATCCGCTCTGGATAAGAACGGCCCTCATTTGGACTCGCCAAATAGAAAAGCTAATTTTGCCATCAAACTTCTCAATGTCAAATTTTGCAGACATTTTGAAATTCTCAATTTAGTAAGAGCTCTGATTCCACTTGTTAAGGTTAGAGCACAATGCGGAAGCACAGGATTGAATCAATTGAGAACAAAAGAGAAGCAAGTAAAGGATAAAGAAAATAACACACAAGATTTAACGTGGAAAAACCCCTCAGTGTGAGAGGAAAAAAACCACGGGCGATCAAGAGCAAAATTCCACTATGTAAAAAAGAAGAGTACAAGAAATCCTCTTATAATGATGAGGACAAATGACAATATTTTTTCTCACAAATACTCTCTCAAATGGAACAAGAATTCTCACCAAGAATGCACTCACAATATATGTGTAAATGAAAGAGATGTTGTGTGTTGTGAAGATGATTTTGAAGCTCTCTATATGTGTCCTTTTATAGGCAAGCAAAGTCTTGGTATCTTGGATTCCAAGCATTGGATGCTTGGAAACAAAGCCATAAAAGTGACATAAAATGCCCTTAAAGAGAGCCATAAAATTGTCATAAAATTCTTTTAAGGCATAGTAATGAGAGGCATCTAACAATCTCCACCTTGGCTCGAATTTGATAAGTTGCTCATCGCCAAATAATGCCCCGAAGGGCACTCAAGTGCTGTAGAGACCAACCAAGTCCAAGCAAAGTTGGAACTTGGTATTCGGAAGTGGCTTGGTAAGTATATCTGCTGGATTCTCTGATGTGTGAATCTTTTCCACCATAATTTCACCAATAGCAACAATATCTCGGATAAAGTGACGTTTTATATCAATGTGTTTGGTCTTGTCATGATAACGATTATTCCTGGTCAAATGAATAGCACTTTGACTATCACAAAACACTGTAAGAACACCCTGTATTAGACCAAGTTCATTTACCAAACCTCGGAGCCAAATAGCCTCCTTCACACCCTCCGTTGCTGAAATATATTCTGCTTCAGTCGTAGACAATGCAGCAATGGACTGAAGAGTAGCTTTCCAGCTAATAGCACTATTACAGAGAGTAAAGATGTAACCAGAAAGAGACCTCCTTCTGTCAATATCACCACCATAATCCGAATCAACATAACCTACAACGTCATCAGTTGTAGCCTTGTTTCTGTCAAATACCAAGCCAATACCAGAAGTACCTTTTAGATACCGAAAAATCCATTTTACAGCACTCCAATGATCCTTTCCAGGATTATGCATATATCGACTTACCATGCTAACAGCATATGCTAAATCAGGTCTAGTGCACACCATAGCATACATAAGACTACCAACTGCACTAGCATAAGGAATATGTGACATACGCTCCATCTCTTCCTCTGTATGTGGGCAAAGATCTAAAGATAACTTGAAATGTGCAGCAAGTGGAGTAGAAACAGGTTTACAATTATTCATATTAAACCTTTCAAGCACTCTTTCAATATATTTCTCTTGGGATAAAAACAATTTACCAGCTTGACGATCCCTGTGAATCTCCATACCAAGAATTTTCTTGGCTGCACCTAATTCTTTCATCTCAAACTCATTATTGAGTTGAATTTTCAATTTCCGGATCAAAGACTTGTCACGTGAAGCAATTAGCATATCATCAACATACAGTAACAAGTATATGAATGATTCATTTGGAAATTTCTGGAAATAAATACAGTCATCAAATTGACTCCTGCAATAACCTTGCCCAATCATAAAAGAATCAAACCTCATGTACCATTGTCTGGGAGCTTGCTTAAGGCCATATAATGATTTCTTCAATCGACAGACAAGATGCTCCTTATCAGGAACAATAAATCCTTCAGGTTGTTCCATGTAAATTTCTTCTTCCAGCTCTCCATGTAGAAAAGCTGTCTTTACATCAAGTTGCTCCAACTCCAAATCAAATAAAGCAACAAAAGCAAGCAAAACACGTATAGAAGTATGACGAACAACAGGTGAGAATATCTCATTAAAGTCAATACCTTCCTTTTGATTAAAACCTTTAACAACTAGTCGTGCTTTGCATCTTGGATCTTCAACCCCGGGAATACCGTCTTTCTTCTTATAGATCCATTTACATCGTAATGGTCGTTTGCCTTCGGGAAGCTCTGTCAAAGCCCAAGTACCATTCTTATGAAGACTTTCAATCTCTTCATTCATAGCCACTAGCCACTGTGACGAATCAACACAAGAAACAGCTTCTGTATAGCTGGCAGGTTCAACATCATCATTTACCTCTTGTGCAACTGACAATGCATAAGCAATTAAATTATCACCATCAGTGTATCTAGCTGGCCTTTTAATTAGTCTTCTGGTTCTGTCTCGAGCAATACAATAATCATCTTCTTGCTGATGAATAGGAGAAGTTGTACTGTCATCACAATCAACATAATGATCATCAATGCTAGATTGATTTGTAGAGGAAGATGGAACATCAACATTAGGAACTGTAGGTTTCACTATCAACTCCACCTTCTCGCTAGTACCCTGTAGATTACCTGTACTAGTAGAAGAAGACACAATAGATTGTTTTCCAGAAGATAAAAATGCATCCTCATTAAAAGTCACATCTCTGCTAAGAATTAATTTCCGTGACTTTGCATCAGAATACCATAAGCGATATCCTTTAGACTCAGATGCATAACCAAGAAATATGCACTCAACAGCTCTTGGAGCTAATTTACCATCATTAACATGTGCATAAGCAGGACATCCAAAGATTCTTAAGTTAGAATAATCAACAGGATTACCTGACCAAATTTCTTCTGGGATTTTGAAATCAAGTGCTGAATGTGGAGAACGATTAACCAGGTAACAAGCAGTAGATGCTGCTTCAGCCCAAAATTCACGCCGATGCCATAACCCAGCATTTGAGAGCATACAACGAACTCTCTCAAGTAGAGTCCTGTTCATCCGTTCTGCAACACCATTTTGTTGAGGATTTCTTGGAATAGTTTTGTGTCTAGCAATACCATTTTTTGTGCAGAACTCATTAAAATCACCATTGCAGAACTCTAATCCATTGTCTGTTCTAAGCTTCTTCACTTTCTTCCCTGTCTGGGTTTCAACAAGAGTTTTCCACTTCTTGAAAGTGGAGAAAGTCTCATTTTTATGCTGCAGAAAATAAACCCAAACTTTGCGAGAAAAATCATCAATGATGGTCATCATATAGCGACATCCTCCATGAGAAGGAAATTTAGAAGGCCCCCAAAGGTCAGAATGAATATAATCAAGAATACCTTTGGTACGGTGAGTTGCAGTGGAGAAACTAACCTTTTTCTGTTTCCCAAAAACACAATGTTTACAAAAATCCAATTTACCAATGCCATGTTTACCAAGATGACCTTGTTTGCTTAGAAGGTGCATACCTTTTTCACTCATATGGCCCAGGCGCATGTGCCATAATTTGGTAATGTCATTATCATGCATTGAAGAAGATACAGCTGTTGAACCTGTCACAACAGAACCTTGCAAGACATATAAACTACCAATCCGGTTAGCTTTCAATAATACCATAGCACCTTTCAATACCTTTAGAACTCCACCTTCAGCTGAATACCTACACCCGAGAGACTCTAGGGTGCCAAGAGAAATTAAGTTCCGCTTCAAATCTGGAATATAGCGGACATTAGCCAAGGTTCTGACAACACCGTCATGAGCCTTGATCTGAATAGTACCTATTCCTGCAACTTTGCATTGGGTATCATTGCCCATCAAAACAACACCACTGTCAACATGTTCAAAAGTGGTGAATAAGTCCTTATAAGGACACATATGAAAAGTACATCCAGAATCAAGAATCCATTCTGTTTTACTCCTATTATTATAAGAGACAACAGATAAAAGAATATCACCGTCAGAATTGGCTTCAATATTAGCAGCTTCAGAGGATTGTTGAAATTTTCCCTTATCTTGTTTTTCTTGTTTTTTCTTTAAGATAAAACAATCAGGAATGTCATGCCCCGGTTTCTTGCAATAGCGACAAGTTTTGTTGGATTTGCGACCTCTGGATTTGGATCTGAACTTTTTATAATTGGTACTCCCTTTTTCTTGAGTTCTACCTCGAACACTTAAGCCCTCACCCTTGTCCACAGAATTAACTTCAAGATCAAATTTTTCTTTGGACAATAAATTAGATTTAACATCTTCAAAGGATAAGGTATCATTATTTCCATACAACATGATTTCTTTGAAGTGCTTATAGGTAGAAGGTAAAGAGACAACCAACAAAACAGCTTTGTCTTCATCTTCAATATTAATATCAATATTTTGCATATCCATAATAATAGAATTAAACTCATCAAGATGAGTTTGAATAGGAGTACCTTCAACCATACGAATGGTGTATAACCGTTCTTTGAGACGAAGCTTGTTTGCGAGGCTCTTGGTCATGTATAAAGTTTCTAACTTCAGCCACAAAGCCGCAGCGGTTTCTTCATTGGCAACCTCACGAAGAACCTCCTTCGACAAACAAAGTTGAATTGTTGAAAGCGCCTTTTCATCCAACTCGTCCCATTGATCATCGGTCATGGAAACTGGTTTCTTTGACTTCCCATCTAAAGCTTTCTTTAATCCGCTCTGGATAAGAACGGCCCTCATTTGGACTCGCCAAATAGAAAAGCTAATTTTGCCATCAAACTTCTCAATGTCAAATTTTGCAGACATTTTGAAATTCTCAATTTAGTAAGAGCTCTGATTCCACTTGTTAAGGTTAGAGCACAATGCGGAAGCACAGGATTGAATCAATTGAGAACAAAAGAGAAGCAAGTAAAGGATAAAGAAAATAACACACAAGATTTAATGTGGAAAAAATCCTCAGTGTGAGAGGAAAAAAACCACGGGCGATCAAGAGCAAAATTCCACTATGTAAAAAAGAAGAGTACAAGAAATCCTCTTATAATGATGAGGACAAATGACAATATTTTTTCTCACAAATACTCTCTCAAATGGAACAAGAATTCTCACCAAGAATGCACTCACAATATATGTGTAAATGAAAGAGATGTTGTGTGTTGTGAAGATGATTTTGAAGCTCTCTATATGTGTCCTTTTATAGGCAAGCAAAGTCTTGGTATCTTGGATTCCAAGCATTGGATGCTTGGAAACAAAGCCATAAAAGTGACATAAAATGCCCTTAAAGAGAGCCATAAAATTCTTTTAAGGCATAGTAATGAGAGGCATCTAACAACTATAGAGTCTGACCGAGGACGAGAAGGGTGAAAACTTGGAAAAAGCACATAGTGCAATTTTGTTGTGCTTGGGAGATGATGTTCTACGAGAAGTGTCAGATGAAACTACGGCTACTTCATTATGGTTGAAGCTGAAAAGTTTGTACATGACGAAATCACTCACTAAGATGTTGTATTTGAAGAAAAGAATATATACTCTTCAAATGCAGGAAGGAAAGCCCATAAAAGATCATCTGGATGAATTTGACAAAATTATTCTAGATCTAAAGAATATTGATGTTAAAATTGAAGATGAAGACCAATCAATTCTTCTACTATATTCTCTTCTAATTTCTTACGAGTACTTCATTGACACCATGATGTATGGTCGAGAAGATCTGACATTGGACGAAGTAAAGGCGGCGTTGCACTCGAAAGAACTGAAGAAAAGAGTATCAGATTCGAGATCTGAAGGCTCAGGTGATAGTCTTTTTGCTAGAGGAAGAACAGAGAGGCGAAACCAATTTGGTGAAAGAGGGAAATCTATGTCCAAGTCTAAAGCAAAACCTAGAAAGTATAAATGCTTTCACTGTCACAAGGAGAGTGATATAAGAAAGAATTGCCCAGAGCGCAAAGGGAAGGAAAATATTTATGAATATGGAGATACAGCTTTAGCAAATGGCTATGATAGTGCATATGCACTAACAGTCTCAATGCACGACTCAAAAGATGAATGGATACTTGATTCTGGATGCTCATATCACATGTGTCCCATTAAGGATTGGTTTTCAACTTACCAACCCTTAGATGGGGGCAAGGTCCTTTTGGGAAATAATGGTTCCTGCAAGGTCATCGACATCGCCACAATTAGAACCAAGATGTTCGACGAAATCGTAAGGACGTTGACAAATGTAAGGCATGTTCCAGAAATGAAGAAAATTTTGATTTCTTTGGCAACACTATATTCAAAAGGTTATAGCTACAAAGGTGAATGTGAAACTATAAGAATATCTAAAAGCGCTATGGTTGTAATGAAAGGAAATAAAGAGAATAGTCTCTATATGTTACAAGGAAACAAAATCACGGGTGTTGTTGTTGTCTCCTCAACATCTGATTTTGATGTCATCAAACTATGGCATCTAAGAATGGGTCATGTCAGTGAAAGAGGTCTAGCCGAGTTGGCCAATCAAGGATTACTATGTGGTCAACAAGTCGGGAAGGTAGACTTCTGTGAACATTGCATTTTTGGGAAGCAATGTCGAATAAAATTCAACAATGCAGTTCATCGAACAAAAGGCACGTTGGATTATGTACATTCTGACTTGTGGGATCCTTCCCAAGTACTTTCTCATGGTGGTAGCAGATACATGTTAACCTTCATTGATGATTATTCAAGGAAGGTGTGGATCTTCATTTTGAAACACAAAAGTGAAGCATTTATCAAGTTCAAACAATGGAAAATCTTGATCGAAAAGCAAACCGGGAGAAAGATCAAGAGAATGAGAACTGACAATGGTCTAGAATTCTATAGCAGAGAATTCGGAAATTTTTGCAAGGGTCACAATATTGTCAGACATTATACCGTGAGACACACCCCACAACAAAATGGACTTGCAGAACGAATGAATAAAACCTCACTTAAAAGGACAAGATGTATGTTGTCAAATGCTGGATTGCCAAAAGAATTTTGGGCGGAAACTGTTAGTACAACTTGTTACTTGATCAACAAATGTCCATCAATGGCCATTGGTTTTAAAACTTCAGAAGAGATGTGGTCGGGTATTCCGACAAATTAGGAAAATTTGAGGATATTTTGTTGTCCTGCATATACTCATAACAAAGAAGGAAAACTTGATGCAAGAGCATTGAAATGCATTTTTCTTGGATATCCTGATGGTGTAAAAGGATATAAATTGTGGTGGCCAGAGAAAATAAAATGTATTATTAGTATTATTAGTAGAGATGTTACTTTTAATGAAGCTGAAATGCTAAAGCCTCATACAGAGTCATCAAGTGAAAATGAACATCCTAATATCTAGGAGAATGTGGAGTTTGAGGTGGAGCCAACAAAAGAAAAAACACTTGATCAAGAAGAAGTCCATGATGCATGTACTGATATTGATATCTCCCAATTACAACATTTTCAGTTGGCTAAGGACAGGCAAATGAGACATATAAAACCTCCAAAAAAGTATGGCTATGCTGATCTGGTATCATACGCTCTAAATGTTGATGATGATATCAGTAATTGTGAATCATAATCATATGAAGAAGCTATCAACAACAAAGAAGCTTCCAAATGGATTTCTGCCATGACAGAGGAAATTGAGTATTTTCATGAGAGTCATACTTGGGTTCTTGTGAAGCGGCTGAATGTTTAAAATATTGTTGGATGCAAATGGGTCTTTAAGAAGAATGAAGGAATCCTTGGGATTGAAGATAAAAGATTCAAGGCACGATTAGTGGCCAAAGGTTTTACACAAAGAGAATGCATTAATTCCAATGAAGTTTTCTCTCCTGTGGTAAAACATAGCTCTATTCGTATCCTACTTACAATTGTAGATCAATTTGATCTAGAACTTGAGCAACTAGATGTCAAAACAACATTCTCTCATGGTGAGTTGGAGGAACAAATCTACATGAAACAACCCGAGGGATTTAAAGTTCAAGGGATGAAAGTTCATGTTTGTTTGTTGAAGAAATCTTTATATGGCCTAAAACAATCTTCCAAACAATGGTATCGACAGGTTTGACACCTTCATGCTCGAAAATGGCTATTGTAGAAGTGAGCATGATAGTTGTGTCTACTACAAGAAGCTGGCAAATAAGTCATTTATCTATCTCCTTCTTTATGTTGATGACATGTTGATCGCATGTAAGAACATGTCAGAAATTAGAAACTTGAAAGCTCAATTGAGCTCAGAGTTTGAAATGAATGACTTAGGAGCTGGAAAGAAAATTCTGGGAATGGAGATTCAGATGGATAGAAAAGAGGGGACACTCTTTCTGTCACAAAACAAGTACATTGAGAAAGTGTTGGAATGTTTTGGCATGCAAAATGCTAAACCAATCACTACTCCATTGGCGACTCATTTCAAACTTTCAATAGCCTTGTCTCCACAAACTGAGAATGAAAAAGAGGAGATGTCAAGTGTACTTTATGCTAGTGCGGTTGGCAGTCTCATATATGTCATGGTGTGCACTAGACCAGATATTGCTCATGCAGTAAGTGTGGTAAGCAGATATATGATAAATCCTAGTAAAGTTCACTGGAAGGTTGTAAAGTAGATTATGTGCTACCTGAAAGGTACCACAAATATAGGGCTTTTGTATGGTAAAGTCAAATATGTTGGAAACAAGATCACTGGATATGTTGACTCGGATTATGTTGGAGATCTAGATAAGCGAAGATCGTTCACTGGATGTGTCTTTAACTGTATGGTTGTACTATTAGTTGGAAAGCAACACTACAATCAATTGTTGCTTTGTCTACAACTGAGGCTGAGTACATCGCAGTAACAGAAGTTGTAAAGGAAGTCATTTGGGAGAAAGGTCTAATTGAAGAGTTGGGTATACAACTCAAAGAAACAACCATCTGTTGTGATATTCAAAGTGATATACATCTGACAAAGAATTCAATGTATCATGAAAGAACTAAGCATATTGATGTTCGATACACTTTATCAGAGACATAGTGGAGAGAGGAGTTGTTAGAGTGGAGAAAATACCCACTACAGATAATCTAGTGGACATGATGACGAAGTCAGTTCCAACTACCAAGTTCAGATATTGTGTGGACTTGATTAATGTTCAGATTGTCTAGTGAGCATGAAGAAGAGTAGTAGGAGAATAACTATGGTAGTATTTTAGCCAAGGTGAAGATTTATTGAATATTGGCTAAAAGAAAAAGATGAGGAAAAGACTTTCTTGAGCCAAACAAAAAAAGAAGTGGCTAAAGATCATCTTGAAGAAATGGAGAATTTCTAGCCAAGTAAAAAGAAGTGGCTATAGTGAAACTAACATTAATGTTCTTTTCACTTGGCCACATAATCTTCAAGAAATTTTGCTATAAATAGGAATGTTTCATGTCATTGTAAGACACATCAAATATTTAGTTTAGTGCATATTCACTATTCTTGTTCTTGTATTCTAATTGTGTGAGAAATACTTGAGTGAAAGTGGGACTGAGTGTACTTGGGATTTAGGAAGTGAGTGAAATAATTGTAGTTCTCTTTTATCATAGTGGAAAAATCATTGTTGTTCTTCAGTTGTAGACATAGACAAATTGTCGAACCATATTAAATTATCGATGTCATTTTCTCTATTATATTTTCTTCATGGGTCTTCCGCTCGAACAAAAGATAAAATCATCGTTCCGTTACTTTTAAGTTTAATTAATTCCAACTGCCAAGCAGACATTATTGAATTTGAGTACATTTTTATCTCTTTTTCAAGACCTTTTTTTTCATAACTATAATAACTAAACTATAATGTAGAAGAGTGGATTTGTGCCTATGCTGCTGTAAAGAGTAGAGCATGTCTTGGTTTGGTGGTGCTTTCACTTGTACCTATACTCTTTAATATGGCACACTTTTCAGTAGTATACATATAATATATAATCTATGTGATCTTCATAATAAATTTATGACAATTCTTTTATTTTTCTAAAATAAAGTGAGGTATGCATGACATGGACCAGATCCACTTCCGGTGAATCTGTACATAAAATATTATATGCAATCAAAAGTTCTATTATCAATATCATTAAGTTTTTTAAATTTCCCCCTCATCCTATTCATCAATTTTAAGGAAATCTAATGGTTTAGATATACTCACTAATTTAAATCATTAGATTTCCCTATAACTGATGGTTAGAATATATATTAAATTTAAAAAACTTAGTCTTCAAGTAAGTAAATCTTTCAATATCAATATGTTAATCATACATTATTATCGACTTTTAAATAAAAATAATATATATATATATATATATCTATATGACTAATAAATATTATAATAATAGTTTATAAACTCTTATATTATCTGATTCATAAATTTTATACTCTAAAATTAGTAGAGTTTCATCTGGTGCAGTTCAATTCAATCACCACCTAAAATTTTAATGATTCTTTGATTGATTATAAGCACTATTATATGTTAGAAAAGTTTTTATGCACTTTGAAAGAGAACAAATTGAAAGTAACATTATAGAGAAGATATATATTTATATATACTCGTTCTATTCAAAAAGGGCGCACTATAAGCTTTAATAATCTTTACATCTTGAGCTAAAAGGTCCACTAAGATAGTGACTAACTTACTAGCAGTGATTAGTGGACAGATGAACCAAATTATGCACCATATTGTGTTAGACCCGTCTCATGATGTCAAATTAGTTGATGTCAAATTCCATCATACAAAAAGTGTTCAATTATGGTAATTTCTTTTTAAAAACACTATTATTATTATATCAATAAGGTGTTGATTTAGTTATATAAAACCCTATTAGATATCCATAATAACTAAAAAGTAAGTGTTCGATTCATGTGAGCAATACTTGTTGGGAGAGAATAATCATACAGTTTGAAATGAATTAATTTTTTACTTATAAGGTAAGGAGGTACTTTTAATAATACAACAAAAAAAAGACTATTATCACCATTAGTTGATTTTTCACATTTTTATTAACGGCTGATAATTTTAAATAAATATTTAATTAACACTACGCCACAATTGGTATTTACCAATGCACATTTAACATTGTTTATGTGTTGAACGCTATTAAATATTAGGTGGAGGAGAATTCACAGCGCTCTGTTAAGAAAGTGTTGTTAAAGGTGTTATTTTTAACAACATTTATTAAAGAAAGTGCTGTTAAATATCATACTTCATATATTTAACAGCATTTCTTCAACAAGCATTGTTAAATGTGTTATTTTTAACAACACTTGTTTAAGCAAATGTTGTTTAAGATATATTATCTTTAACAACGCTTATTGAAGAAAGCGCTGTTAAAGACGATACTTCATATATTTAACACCAGTTCTTCAGTAAGCGCGGTTAAATATAACACCTTTCGTGAGTGGGAATTTTTTCAAATTCAAAAACAAAACCTCACATAAGATAATACACATATCAATCAGATTATTATTTCTCTTACTTTTCTTCTTCTCCATGATATTTTTTTCTCTTTTCTTTTTAGTTTCTCTCTTCAAACAAGTTATCGGTTTTTTGTTTTTCTCTTCACGCATAAGGTAAATCATTATCTTATTTTAATTCATTTATTTCTTTTTGATTCAGTCTTGATGTTTGCATTTACACCATAAATAACAAGTCTTTATTTGTTGTAAAGTTATGCAGTTATGATGTTCTAGTGTTTTGGCTATGGTTCACTGATTTAAAACACAAGGGAGTCATAAGGTGGTCTGATGGTGAAGAGGGTGGTCGTAAGAAATGGAGTGCAGGAGGTTATGGGTTCGAGTCCCACCATCAACAAAAAAGGGAGTTATAAGGTGGTTAGATGGTAGGGTGTAGGAGGTTGAAGGTGGAGTCCCACCATCAATTGTTGTTAATTTTGTATTTTTTCATAACTTTTGCAATTTGTTTAGAGATGACATTTTTTTTTTCGACTTGCATTGATTATTGAGAAACACATGAACACTCTATAAGGACTTGCACATTTGAGGAGAAAGATGAACAATTTGCGGAGGATCTCATTACTAATATGTTATTTTATAATATTCGAATTTGTTAAGGTTTAATGTAGCTGGAGTCGTTGATGATTTAACAAATCTATTGTAAATGTGGTGGAGTTGGACATGTTTGTCATATATTTGATAGAATGTCTGAGAGAGATATTGTCTTATTTAGAAAGTAAACATTTAACAGTGTTGACTTCAGTAAGTGCCGTTAAATGTCTACTTTCTAAAGCGCTTCAAAAAACATTGTTGAATATCACCTTATGTATTAGTGCACTCACATAGAAAGTGCCTCAAAAACGTTATAAAATGACAATTTTAAACATTGTTGTTTTATTATTTTGGCGTAGTGTAATTAATAAAGAGTGTGAATAAGCAATTTAAAATATCACTAACATTACCTTTGTTAATCATGCACATGAAACAGTTATGCTCACTATATTAATATGTAAGTGCTAAGGTTGAATATGAGGGTACCCTTGTTTATACTTTTAAAATATTTGTCTAATTATTTTTTAAACTTTATTCATAAGGAATTGTGATATTTCATCAATACTGTTTCTTTTGTGTGTGTGAAGTATGAAAAATATCATGATTCATATGTGCTCGTAGGATTAAGAGAAGATCCTCAAAGATGATTTTTCTTTAGGGTTTGTGTACGTAAGAGACTTGCACTGAGAAAATAAGTCTATGGATTGGGCTGGAAATGTATTGAACACTTAAGACATATTGGCCCAAAAATGAAAGATGAAATTGATTGACACAGAAGCACGTTCTGGTCATAGCAGGTTCACAAATGACAAATCCTTGGAAAAGTTACAGATGTAGTATAGTTTGACTAAAATATTACCAAAGTAGTGTACATTTTATATTTATTACAAGTGTGGTGTACATTTTGATAAATTGGCAACAAAGTACACGAGTTCAATATTATTTTTTTCCTACTCCCACGTAAATCGTCAACCGCATCCACGTTTTATTAATTAAATAATTTCCCATTGAAATTGTTGATCTGGTTGGCGATTTTTGCTTGTTTCATTGTTAATTTTACAAAGAAAGTCGTCAGCCACAATGGAGTTTTTGGGGGTTTATTTTTTCATGCAAATTGTCATCCATATATGAGTTTTTGGGGTTTTATTTTTTTTATTCATCTACATGTAACTCGTTAATCCTTTAGGAGTTTCTCCTTGAAGTTTTTTTACCCATTCAGAATAAGGACTCGTAGTTTTTTACAATATTAAAATTCTAATACATTAAATCCCAGTAAACCTTTGGTAATGAATAATCGTCATCCCTAAGTTTTTGGTCGTGATGTTTGTCATACAAGCGGTTTAATGAATAATAATAACAATGATTTATTTATTGGGATTCAATTTGCTACTAAAGAAGCCACAATAAATAAAATAGCATGTATTGTGGCTTCTTTAGTTTCGAATTGCATCCCAATAAATAAATCATTGTTATTATTGTTCATTAAACCTTATTCTAAATGGGTAAAAAACCTTCAAGGAGAAACTCCTGAAGGATTAACGAGTTACATGCAGATGAATAAAAAAAATAAAACCCCAAAAACTCATATAGGGATGACAATTTGCATGAAAAAGTAAACCCCCAAAAACTCCATTGTGGCTGACGACTTTCTTTGTAAAATTAACAACTCGTATACTTTGTTGTCGATTTATCAAAAAGTACACCACACTTGTAATAAATATAAAATGTACACTACTTTGGTAATATTTTAGTTAAACTATACTACATCTATAACTTTTCCCAAATCCTTCTACCACATAAGAGTATCTAAATTATTTATGGAAAATTAATAGTTTGTTTTACAAAAAAATGTTACGCAAACTTTTAATTATATATGAATCATTATTTTAATATTATGACAAAATTTAAACATCACTTATTTTCTCAAATCTCACCATCACTTTTAGAAACGGAACAGGATCCACTTTTCTGGAAAAGTTATATCCCATGTTCCAAACCAATCAGTGTTTGCCAACAAATTAAAAATAATATCACAATTTATTTTTATTTTATTAAAATAATATGTTAATTTCATATGTCAATATATGAACTGAATGGGACAGGAATAGGGACACCAAGTTAAGACAGGTGATCCCATCCTTTAGAAACATAGAAGATATCATTTGTTTTTAAGACTGTGACATTAGCTTGAGAATATGTGATGTGTGTTCTAGAAAAATGTGTTCAAAAATGATTTAAATATCACTTTTTTTAATGTACCAAAAAAAACAAGCTACAACGTTTATCAAGTTGTTGGTAGAAAAGGGTGTATTAAAATGTTAAACTTTTTATGAGAAATTTGATAGTGATATTGAAGGTTGTATAAATTATTAAATACTAACAACAAAAAATAGAATATAGTGAAAAGAAAGGTGTAGTAGCACCTTAGCCCTTTCCTAAATCTGTATGTAACCCTTCAACATTCTCAGTGGCGATTGATGAAATACAACTTAGGCTTAGTTTAGGAGTTGGATTTTAAAAGGGAAGGAAGGGAAAGGGAAGACTTGGGAGCTATGAAATACACTTGTGAGAAGACTCTCAAGCCTTCCATTTCTCTTTTTTTCCCTCTAAAATTCAACTACCAAACTAACCCTTAAACTCGTAGCAATTCTAGCATTGTTAGAACACATTAAGATGCTTCCCTTTTTTCTTAGAACTCTTTTTCAATATCTCTTTCACTGCTTCTGCTTGGTACAACGCAGGATATGACCTACCAAACTTGTTGAACTTAACACAACAATTCACATGCTTTTCCAATGCTTCATTTTTCTTCCCACCATTCTTTTCCATTTCTCTGCTCACAGCTGCAGCACAAATCCCACACACTAACCTCCCTAAGAACATTTCACGCATGCCCTTTATGTATTCTTCTGTGCACTCCTCACACATTCCACAACACTCACATTTACCACTCTCTACCCTTGACATGGATGGTGATTTTAGTGCTTCTAATTCTTCTACCTCTTCTTTGTTGTTTAGCTCAAAGGTTATATCTGATATTGTTCTTTGAGGATCATTATCTGTTGAAGGTTTTGGCCTTGAGGGTATCTCAATATTGTTCTCATTGTTGGTGGTAGAGTAACTAATTGTTTGTTTTTCATTGTTGGGGTTTGCAGCCATAGATGTATATACAAGAGAAAACGTTCTTATTTGTGTGTTTGAGTGGTTTATAGATTTATGACCTAGGTAAAAGAATTTAGAGTAGCTTATACCTAGTTATGATTATTATTTAGTGTCAATGTGGGTTTGAGATAGGGAACTTGATTAAGTCTAAATTTATAGTGTCTCTTATTTTTCTCTTGAAACCTAGCTAAGAGTAGATATATGCAAAGTTTGATATTTTTGTCATGCAAAGAAAGGACGAGAAAAAACCTTAATAAACCAAATATTTAATGTTGAAGTTCGAACACGCGTAAATAACATTTTTTTGCAACAAATTATTTGCCCATAGATTCTCACGTGCGTCACTTTTGTGCCAATTTAATTTGAAAAGTAAAGGGATGACATTTATAATTTGAACATGCTTAATTGGTTTATGTATCCTATTGATTACATATGATGCAGCATGCATGTGTATTCGTAAAGGAAAGGTGGTGTATTTTTAGGATTCGGTCTTATTTAAATGATGGTTACATGCACCTTAACAATTTATAACAATATGAAGGTGCATGTTTGAGATGTAACAACGTAAGGGAATTTCGTTTGGTTAATCTCCATTAGTTTCTTGTTATTGAAGAGGATTCGCGCGATAGGGTGTATGTTTTTTTTGACACAATTCAATATAAAAGAAATGTACACTTTACAATATATAAATTAAATTAATCACAAATATTTGCACGGTTATGCACTAAATGAGTTAAGAATTGTAAATATTTATTGAAAAATTAAATATGTCACATTTAATATGTTTTGATATTTAAGATTATATATATAGATTAAGAAATAACTAAATCGTGTAAAGATTGATATATTTAACTAAAATGCTATCATTTAATCTTTATTTACCTTCGATAATTAAAAGACGAGGAGAAGTAGAAGGTGAAAAAATAATATAATAAATAAAAATATAATTAAAAAGAATGTATAGAATGTTATCTAAAATATGAATAATTTTTTAACAAAATTGAAAGATTAAAACACAACGAACATATTAGAGAGTAGAATTTCTCAATTTAAATTAATTATAGCATTACGGAATAATGTGATACTTTTTGTGTATTAGGTAGAATTTGATAGGAGTAATATTTTAATATTTTTAAATTCTCACTTATCCGGCTTAGGATCTACTCTGCTGAAGATATGTCTTAAACATGCTTGTAAAACATGAAGTAGTGTTTTTAATGATGAATAATGATATGTGACTCAAACTATTTCTGGGTAAATAACTTATCACACAAAATAACCAAACTTAAACATGGAAATTGAACTTACTTATGAAGGCATCACATTCCAAAAAAAATGGTTAAGAAATATGACTTATATCAATACAAGACGCAATAAGGACAACAAAACGGTAACCAGTAACGTTTAAGCCATAGCTTCCAAAATCCACTGAAGGTTGCATGGGTGTTGTGCATCCCACTTTATAGAGTTCGGACAATTTCTATTAACAGAGAAACAAATATATCTAAAATAAGAAAAAAATGTAATTTAATTTAAATTAACATTTTATCCTTAAGATATAATAAGATGATATTTTTACATATATGGATGGATAAATGTAAAAATGATTATTTGTCTCTCTATTAATGATAAATCATATGATCCCAACTCCATGTTATATGGCACACTGCAGATAGTGTGTTGCCAATCAAAAACTAATACGAGAGACATATACTATACCATTGAAATTAGTTTTATCACTTTTTAGAAATTATTTTAATTTCGCTCAAGTGTTTATTCATACGAAACTACTTCAAAATTGATAATTAATTAATTGCAATCTTACAAGAATACTTTAACATTTCACTTTACTCGTAAGAAAACAAATAAACTTATAAGATAAAATAAAAATTGATTGATTTTAGAATGTGATATTTATATGAATGATATATTTGTCTAGTAATGTAAAGTTCTATTAGATCCCAAAATGACCAAAAGGTCAAAGTTCAATTCCTGGGAGCGGCAGCTACAAATCCCGAAAGGGATTAGTTCCTTACCCAAAAAGGTGAAGGATACTCTTGCCAGTACCAAAAAGAATGTGATAGTTATGCACCACTAGTGTAAAGATTTATAGACAATTAATGTATTATTCACCATTTATTTATATTACTTTTTTGAAGAGTCAATGATAATTAAATATGAATGACAAATGATATACTGACAACGTATAAAAGTAGATAATTTTTTCCCTTAATTTTAATGGACGAACAATATATAATTTAAAGAGAATAAGGAAGTGTCATTATATTATAATAGAATACAATAACATTGTACAATTATTCAATAAAAAATATTTACTTAAATTTATACAAATTACTATCCTATCATACTCTTTTTCTAATCAACTTCATGAGAAACATCATAGGAAAGATACTACAAAAATTCCAGCAACCAACTAGGAACCATCCATTTAGACACGTAACAAATTTCAAAGCAGACGAGAGGAACATGAAGAGAAACTCAAGCCACACACACAGACAAAACAGCTATCAAGTTTAGTTCACTTGCTTATGCCAACTAATCTGTAGCTCTCATTTCTCATGGTACACAAAGGAACACTTGCTCCAAACATTTCATAAAAACCCATTTTTATTTTGGATAGAAAATCTTTGATTTTTATAAGCAATATTTGTTGAAAGGACAAACATAAATATTTTTCAAAAACAAATAATCTACTACTATAATACATAGTTATGATTTTATAATATAGTATATCATTTTTCCCGAAAATGCGGTAATAAAAAATAGAAAGAAAAAAAAGGAAAGAATAAAATTGTAAAATGAGAAGAAGCAACCGAGATTTTCTGCAGCAGTTACTCCCAACGACCCTGGCAAAACCGAACCTCACGATTCCCCGCCATATCTGACGAATAAGTCAATGCCACCTGGCAACGCAACTAGTCTTTGCTGTACCCTATAGATATCTCCAATACCGATGCAAACAACGCTTTATCTTTTAGTACTCCTTTTCACCAGCATCAACAACAGTAACTCTCAACCATTAGATTAACTTCAACTCATTAAATAAACGACTCAGATCATTTAACAAAAAAGTATACATAAACACACAACCGTGTGAAGACAACCTTAGTTTTCGTTTTAGTTCTTTGTATATTGTCTGAAAAACTCAACTTAACGTTTTCCGTTACCGGCGATGGCTTCCTCCGTCGAGACAGGGATGGAGCCGCTGACGTCAGGGGCGAGCAACCGCATAATCCCGATTCTGAAAACGCTTAAGGTTTCTTTATTCTTCGTCTACACATTCTTCCTATCGTTCCTTTTGTTCGTTCTCCCTCGCCGTCGACGGCTCTCATCGCCGGTGACGGTGCTACCTCCTTCTTCGCCGAGTAAGTATATGAAGCGGCGGTGGTTGGTTCTGGAAGAGGAGGACACGTTGAGGAGAAGAGCGTTGGCGGAATATGTTGGAATGGGACGGGATGATGGGTGGTTCCGGTGGAGCACTTTTATCTTCTATGGTCTTAGAAACAACGCTCTATTTTGCCGTTCATGGTTTCCGGTCACCGGAAATCTTAAGTAAGGTTTTTCCTTATTCTATGATTGTTATTGTTATAAGTTTTCTTTTGATTCATGTTGTTTTCTATTTTTGTTCTTTCAGGGGAATTCTTATCATCATTCATGGGCTTAATGAACACAGGTAAGCTTGTTTTGTGAACTTTGAAATTTTACATTATTGCTATAGTATATATAAAGCTTTAATTTGAATGTTTTTTTATAGAAGAATAAGATCTTTGCTCATTTTGTAGTGGAAGGTATGCTGAATTTGCAAGGCAATTAACATCATGCCATTTTGGTGTCTATGCAATGGACTGGATAGGTAATTTCAATGTTTATTCTTTCATTTGGTCCCTGGAGATATTCATTGATACTTGATGATTTATTCTTCTCAAATTTATATTATCATAGTGGTTTCATTGTGAACTGTCCTTAACTTTTTATGATTGATTGAAGTTATTTTTTCCTATCACAGGTCATGGAGGGAGTGATGGATTGCACGGTTATGTTCCTTCTCTTGATCATGTGATTGCAGATACTGTAAGTATAACTCTTATGTTTTCTTCCTTTTTTATAAATATAGCATTGTTGCACATATTCTTGTTTGTGATTGTGGGTCTTAGAATGGAAGAAGTTTTAGGCCTCAATGCATAGTTTCCGCTGTTTTAAACACTGGGATGGAATAAGAGAACTGAATATTGTGCAAATTTAAAATATATGTTGACCTTTTCTTCTGAGCAATGCACTTAAAGCAGTGAAGCTGTCTTAGTTAAACCATTATCATGGCAAGTGCTGTTTTCATGATTCAATTTCTGTGTTATTGTTATTTATGGTCACTTTCATTACCATATGAAAGTGTGATTACTATGAACAATTTAAAATATTTGTGTTCTTTTTTCCTCTTTAAAAAATTGTATTGTATTATCAAATGTCACTTGGTGATTTTGATTGTATACTTTGCATATTGATGGTGATGTTATAAACAGGAAGCTTTCTTGGAAAAGATTAGATCAGAGAATCCTGGGATACCATGCTTTCTCTTTGGTCACTCTACTGGAGGGGCTGTGGTTTTGAAAGTAAAGCCTTTAAATCTTCTGCGTACCTTCCGAAACTAAATTGTCTTGGTTGAATTTTGAAATTGAATTTCTACTTTTTGTGTAGGCGGCTTCCCTCCCGCATATTCAACTTATGGTGGAAGGAATTATATTAACCTCGCCTGCTTTGCGTGTGAAGCCAGCTCATCCAATTGTTGGTGTAAGTTTTTGCATTTGAAGGCTGTGCATTATGTTTGCAATTGATGTGTTTCTGAATTCTTGCTGAAATTGCTAATAATGAGCAATTTTAACTCCCTCTCTCTCTTTCATATTTGTGGCAGATAATAATGAGCATATGATCTAAACTAAATATCACTAATCTTGTTAACCTGTTACATCATCTGTTTTCAATGGAGTAATCAAACTATAGTCAATGTTATATGAGCTATAGTTAAATATAGGCATATTCCTTGATGGATTTGAGTTTTGTCAATTGATGCGAATGAGAATGAACACAAATACACAATCACCATTGTTGTTTTACTTGTATAAGTTGTATTATATGTTTGTGTTAAGGCTTGAAAATTCTGACTGTTATAGTAATAAGTGCATAAAATTGGCTGGTGATTCATCCTCATTGATGATTTTGCCACCAATTCCTCTGCCTCGTATTTGGTCTCACACCTCTGCTCCTGTCCGTTTAAGCATTGATCATGTTTTTCGTTATCGGGTGGAAAATTCCTAGTTGTCAGTATAAGTAATAGCAACTAATCTACTCTTATTCATTTCTACAATCTCAATATTATAATGTTATGTTGCTCGATGTGTTTTGCAGGCTGTTGCTCCAATTTTTTCTCTAGTAGCTCCAAGGTTCCAATTTAAAGGAGCAAACAAGAGAGGAATACCGGTTTCCAGGGACCTAGCTGCAATGTTAGCAAAGTACTCTGATCCTTTGGTCTACACGGGACCTATAAGGGTCCGAACCGGCCATGAAATATTGCGGATATCCTCTTACTTAACGCGGAACTTCAAGTCTGTGACAGTGCCATTCTTTGTCCTGCATGGAACTGCTGATAAGGTAACTGATCCACTGGCCTCAGAAGATCTTTACAATAAGGCAGCTTCAGAGTTCAAAGACATAAAGCTTTATGATGGCTTCTTGCACGACCTTCTGTTCGAGCCGGAGCATGAAGAGATAGCTCAGGATATTATCAACTGGATGGAGAAGAGATTATCTACTATCTGATAATGTCATGAACAAGAGGGAAAAAATGATGCAAAGGTTGGCATGTGTAGAAATTGAAGTCGACCCAAGGAAAAGGGTGGCTTAAAGTAGATAGGGATTGTAGGTGTTAGAATTATATATGACAAGTGTTTAGATAAGTATTCTATCCGGTAACAGATATATGTTATCTTAGATCTTGTCTTATATGTTATCTCGAGATAGCATATGACATAGGATGTGGGACAGTAGATCTTTACTGTAGTCAAGAACTTGTATATTTATTATATTCCAAGTTTCATTAGTGTTTTTATGCCCCCTTATAGTTATTGCATTCGTTCAATATGTTATGTTTTATGGGTTAATATATTTAATATCTAGTTTTTTGTTGGTAAGGAGTAAAATCCATTGGAATGAAGCAAGAATGACATCAAACTAGAGGCTTATGGTTTTTGTTTTATATTTGAGCATGTTGTTTTCAATTGTTTTTGCATAATTTCGGTTATTGTCAATGGATTTGTTTTAATGCTTTCGTATAATATCTACACTAAAATCAATCTTTGAAGTTTTGTGATAGGCTCACGTAAATATATAAAAACGGCAATAATTATTTTCTTTTCCTCTATGCTTTTGGATTTTGGAATATTGAGAAATACGTATGGCAAGAAGAAACGTAATAACTGGGGTATCATGTCATTTTTAGTATTTTTTTTAACCGACAAATTAATAGTATAGTTTAATTAATAGGTTGACTTTGTATTGTGCACCTGCTGCAAGGTTCTTCAAATCACTATTCCCGTTTTTATTATGGTGTTTTAAATTCAGCATTCTGCCATGAAAGAAGATGTATACAAGATGGATCATTGATTTGTGAAAAGCTATTGATAGATGTAGTTTATAATTTAAGACATGGGATGCTACCATGATGTCAAGTATTTACTAGAGCTGTGATATGATATTCCTTATTTACACAGGTTCAATTCGTTAATCTTAGGGATGGCAACTGGCACACGGGTAGTAGCTACCCGCTGCCCATTTCAAAATAAGAGAGTATTACTCATACCCGTGTGTGAGTATTGCAGGAATTTCTAGATATCTCCAGGTACAATAGGTAAATTTATTGGCAAAAATGTTAAATTTATTGATGTTTTCTATTTGTGAGATTTGTTGTTCTTATTTCCTTAACAAAAAATATATATATTTTTTGTAAAACATGTGTGTTTCTATACATGTAATAATATTTATAGGGTGTTTTACCACCAAATTCAATAAAAAGATGTAAACAAAGTAAATAGAAAAAATGTAAATAGTGTAATTAATGTTAGAATAATATACATTTTATTTTAATTAAATATAAAATAATAATCATATAAATGACGGGTACCTGCGTGCGCAGATACCATAATACTCGTACTCTCCCGTATGTACTACGGGTATTTTTAGAAACTCATTTGTAAAACTCACATGTACTCATTTATGACCCATGCTCGTACGAATTTTACATGCGGGTATGAGTATTTTTTGCCATTCCTAGTTAATCTTTAATATATATACAATCTTCTTGAGTGGGGTTGGGATGTGAAAATTAGTTGCAAATGTTGCATTAATTTTTGTTACACTAATAATATAAATGGATGTTAAATAATAGAGTGTAAAATGTGTGCACTGACAGTGTAAGATTTATACATAAGTGTATCATCCACTATTTATTTGCAATACTTTTATTTAAAAGTCAATGATGACTAAAAATCAATGATGGATGATATAGTGACAGTATAAAAAACTTTTACACTGTCACACTCCCTGAGTTTTAGTGAAATTACACAAACCACCCCTCACTTTTCTACACCTACACAAACCTCTCATAGTTTTTATATTCCATTACACTGGCCACCATTGCATAAGAAATAAGTGTAATATTTTAAACAAAAAATATGATAAATGCAATTAAGTTAAACAAAACATGATATATTGTGTAGACAAGTCTAAATAATATACAAATCAATGTATCTTTATTATTTTTTGTTACAAAATGCATCAAGAATTCTAAAGAAATATTGTTTAAATCGCTCTTATAATATAGTGTAACGAACCAAATATAATAAAGAAATATTGACTCATATATTATTTGGAATTGTCTTCACAATATATCATATTTTTGTTTAACTTAATTGCGTTTATCATATTTTTTGTTTAAAATATTACACTTATTTCTTATGCAGGGGTGATCACTGTAATGAAAAGTATAAAAATTAAGGGAGGTTTGTGTATGTGTAAAAAAGTGAGGGATAGTTTATGTAATTTCACTAAAACTCAGGGGTTATTGTAATTTACTCTTTATATTATTATACAAAGTTAAAACTAGTGTTTCAAACGATACTAAGTAATAATCAAAAGATTAACTATAAATTCTTCTTGCTAATATATTTCTGTTTTTAAGATTTCCATACTTCACATGTCAGGGGCCAGTTCGTGGGAGAGTTCAGCCACAAACGTTAAAGCCTGTTGAATCTATGGGCTTTTATGGGCCTAAAAAAGTTGTTCCTCTTCAATTCTTTATTTTGTTCTTATCATTCTTAGATCCAAAAAGTATGGATCCATGTTTAGGGAAAAAAACATATACAACATTTAAGAACTAGGTTTGATCTTAAGCATCACATATATTTATCTTCTTTTTTTCTTCAACTTCTCTAAGATACTTGATTAAAGAGATAAATATTCATTAAAACAATCCTCTCTATTAATTATATTGTGCCAAAAAAATTCATAAGAAAATAGTTTATGCATTAATAATATAATAATTTTCACACTATCAATATATTATTTAGTGTTCATGCATACATAAATGATATATGATACATAAATTGTGTACTTAGATTATATAAATATTAAACTATTTTTGTTTCTACTATTCAAATAGGAGTGTAATTTAGCTCACATGTCTATTTTTATATTTCTCCCAATTTAAGGTTTTTTGAAACAAAATATAAAAATATCTAAATATTTTTAGTAAAATTGTATAATTATATATTGTTAATTATATTTTTAAAGGAAAAATAAGAAATATTATAACATTATTATTAATTTACTCTCATTTTTAACTTTCATACTCTCAAATAAGAGTTTTCTTTTCTCATTCCTAAGCCTTTAATTATTCTCATTCATTTTCTCTTATAACTCCCAAACATATTGTTAAAAACCGGGGTCCATTTGGCAGCAATTATTGGTAGTGGCATGATTAGAAGAAATTATTGCATATCCGATGAGAAATTGATGTGTGGTCCTCAACAAGTTTGGTTTGGGAAAAAATAATGTAAATGCATTATCACACACTCTACCGACACCAAAAATGATATCCTTTATATGAGGGTAGTTTGTTCTTTGGGATACTTGATTAAATCATTACAAAAATCCAACAAGAAACAATTGGTTGTGAGTTTAGGACACATTCTTATATGAGAAAAACATGTATTTACTGAAAATGTATGAATATATGAGTTTTAATTGCTATTAACTTTTCGAAAAAAGTAATCTAAGTAAATAGTGGATGATGGAGTGCATACATATAAATCTTTACATGGTCAATACATAGATTTTATACTCTTATTATATAGACGAGTGGGTAGCATACAGGAAATGGTGAATACATTATATTTAAGTATTTCAAGTGATGTTTAAGGTCATTTTAATAATATGAAATTTTAAAGTTTTAACTTAAAAAAAAACATATATTCAAACAAATACATAAAGGTATGTGTGTAGTTTTTCATTCATATTTTAATATATTAAACTTGTTATATTATTTCCATTTTTAGTCAAAGTGAGATATATGTAATACTAAGTGTATTAATAAAACAATATGAATTGTT
The DNA here is from genome assembly GCF_001865875.1 of Lupinus angustifolius. NCBI lineage: Eukaryota > Viridiplantae > Streptophyta > Magnoliopsida > Fabales > Fabaceae > Lupinus > Lupinus angustifolius. Next base: position 14,305,206 of record NC_032022.1, on the reverse strand, counting down.
CCAACTTAATTAGATTTATGGGGTTTGGGTAGATACAATAATTGTCTCAAATAAAGTTAGCTTCAGAAGTATTAAAATATTTGGTTTATGAAAGTAAGTTGAGAAGGTCAATCATAAATTTAGAAATACATTTATTTTTTATTTATAGGATGTAGAAATATAAGAGACTTTTCTACATACAATAATCTTACTCAGTTCAAATATGATTATCCAGTTAGGAAAAAATAATATTTATATCCAGACAACATTTTCTGTCACATCCGGTTAGGAAAAAAAGAAGATGAAATATGTGATATACAAAGAACAAAATTAATGTTTACTCTACTCTAACTTTTCTAATTTTTTGAGATACAGAAAATCAATTATGGAGAGCAAAGGGCTCTAAATTTTGTAATTGACCCCTTAAAAATTCATTTTTGGGTCCTCCCAGCCTTAGTTATGACGTTGTATTTTAATTTAATCAATATACTCACACATGAAGTTTCCCATAATCCCATTCCCTAATACTAATATATTACTACCCTTTTATGTGAATTATATGATTTTTTACTAACAAAAAATAAAAACTGATTTACTAATGACAATGTAAAAATGAATATACAATCAATGCATCATCCATCATTTTTTATATATATTACTTTTTGAAGAGTCAATAATAATTGAAATAAATATCTCATGCTTCAGTAATAATAAATAATAAGCATAATTCCATTTTGATTTCAACTTTTAAGAAAAAATATCTCATTGGAATCTTCTTCGGTTATATTTCAACGCTGTTTTCCAAGTTTTCTTTGCCTATTAATCAAAGTTTTCACACTTTAGATTCTTATTTCATTCCAAAAAAATAAAAAAGGGGTCAAAGAAGATTGAATACACATTAACACCAGCACAAATGTCATCATCACACATTAACACAAGCAATATTTAGGCAGATAAAAAGATATAAGATCCTTCAAAAATCAATACTTAGTTGTTTTAATGTACTAACAGTTTTACTATAAAAAAAACTAGTTAATTTATTCTATGGTATAGAGTGGATTCAATGAGGCCTTATATTACTAAACTACTAATTTGTTTATTAGTTAAGTATTACATATTCTATAATTTAATATTGGACAAGTTCAATCCGTTTAATTTATTAGTATTTATTAACTTTTAAAACTTTGTTAAAACCATAACGATCAATAATTTTTTTTACCAAAAATATCAATTAATGTCTTTCTAGAGTCTATATCATTGAATATATTTATTTTTTTCAATCACGATAATTAAAAATATAGTTTTTTGTGGGGTGTTAAAAACTTAAACTGTGATTTTTTTATTTTAAGAATGGAACAGATTAATACATATAAGGAAAACTGTTATATTATGTGGCTCTCATTTAGACTACAACTTATATGCTTGCTTGCCAAGCTTTCAATAATCATCTACACTCCATTTGCATATAAAAGGCAGCACTATGAAGTGTATTGAGCTGTCGAAAAAAAGGCACCAAGATCACTCATGCATAAAAATCTGTTGTCCCTAACCATATCTCTAACCACGTCTCTGGTCAATCACAATAAAGGAAAATTGATAAAGTTATGAATATTTAAATTTTTTTAACTGACGTGGCATAATATAATTGGTCTGAGATAGAGTTTGGGACAACAGATCACTCGTATACATCTAGTCACTTTTTTTTTGTTTAGTTTTGTTACTACATAGAGTTTGAGAGATTTTTCAACACCTCTTTATTTGAAAGAATATTTTTGAAAGAAATTTTTTCTTTATCCTTAGATGTATAATAAATTTGTTATACTCTCCTTTTTTTTAGTGAAACTTTGCTAATAATCGACCTCTTACATTGAGTATGTTTTTTTTTTAATGTAAATCTTGTATGTTTATTTTTCTTATCCTCTTAAAATAAAAGTAAGAAAAGATTTTCTAAGTCAATAAATAGTAGCTCATATTAAGTAAAGTGATTCTAAAATAACCATCTTATCAAAACTTTATGAGGTGTTTTGTTTAAGTTTATAAAAAAATATTATTGAGAATAGTTGGTTGGAATAATATATATAGGGAGCGACTTATGTGAACAATTGATGTGAATCATTGATTCTTATTTGAATAATTAAGGTTAAAAAATATATGTACATGATTATCATCTGACTAATAACTAACTTTTAATCTCAACCATCCATAATTGGTTGTAAGATCCAAATTTATTGTTCTCACAATTTTTACATGAGAATTGTTCTCATTTGAGTCATCATATATATATATATATATATATATATTTTAAGTTGTACAAAAATTTATTCAAGTATAAAACTTTCTCATAAAAAAAATATTCTCATGCTTTTTTTATTGTCATCAAATAATTTAAGAATGTTTCACTCTCATATCTAAAATTATAATTTTACAATTGTACTTATGTTTTCTAATCTTCCATTACAATGTGCACTTTCATGCCTTTTTTCTTTCTCCATATGCTTACATAGTAAATTTGTATTGGAATTGGATTTCTAAGTTTTCTATATATATATATATATAATGTTTCAATCTATATTATGATGAAGAGATAATATTTAGTTATTCTTAAATTTTAGAGATATTGTATTCATTCTTCTAATTTCTTGATTCCTCCACCACTTAAGATTAGTATAAGCTAAAAAACATTTTTTAAACAAAATACTTACTACGTAAGTAATCAAATAATAACTTTTTGGTTATGTAGTTGTATTCAAGTATCATTTAGCTTAAATTTGTTGTTTTACTTATACAACATCAGAAAATGTTAATTTTGTTTTCTAAACTATATAATTGAAATGATAAATAGAATAATATTTTAGAATATGAGTATTTTTTGCGTACTACTATAAGTATTACCTCACCTTTGGTAAAGAACTAATCCATTTTGATATGTATGATTTCTCCTTAATAAGTGATGCTCTTAAGAATTGAACTCTTAACATTTTTTGTCATTTTGAAAATCTAATAAAACTTTATACCACTAGATCAAAATCTTGTTAATAAATATGAATGTTTTGATAATTATATAATCCATTTTCATGGATATACATCATAAACAAAAATTATTTAAAGTTATTTTCATGAATATTAATAAATATTCCAAAAAATATATATAAATGTAAATCAAACATATATTACAAATCTATTTCTTGAAAGAAATCCCAAATATAAGAGATTGTCTCTCCCCTGGTAATCTCTTCCCACTGCAATCCAAATTCATAGGTAAACATCTACCATCTCACTCTTTTGTACTACTCCATGTATCACGAAATATAATTGGTTAAAATAATATTTAATAATTATATTTTTAACTTAAATAATTTTTTTAACTAATTAGAGGTAATTATACATGAAATGATAGAAAAAGTGGGACAACATATATGATCCCAAATTCATGAACTCAATTAACAATTTATTTTTCTAAAATCCTTACCCATATTATTAAAATCAAAATCCCAACCATATTATTAGAAAAGTCTGAATTTTGTATAGATAAGGTGGGGACCCAAATGAATTATTCAAACATTAATTAATTTTCCTATAGCAGACCAATATTGACTATAATAAAAAACGCGGAGAATCATCAAATCTTCCCTTCCACCTCTAAGATGTGGTGGTTAAGTAGGAACAACCACCAATTCAATATTCTGGCACCACCTATTATAAAGGTCATTTTTTTACTTTTATTCATCTATTTTTTATGCAAAAAAATAATATGGAACATTCAACTATTTATGTGACTTATGTATACATCATAGTATTTATCCATTTAACTGTTACACATTCTTGTCCACGTTGAAATCTAATTCCAACTTGCCTATCTTAATTATCAGCAACCACACCCAAAAAAGATAAAGGAAAAAATAAACTTTCATTAAAAGTTTATAACTTTATATGCATATATATATATATATATATATATACATATAACGTGTACCTACCTCAACCTCAACCTAGTATATCATTTCTATCTTTTGTGTCTGCATAGTTGTAAAGACATAACAGGTGAAACTATGAGCTTGTTTTTTTGACATGGTTATTATAGACATAGAATTTGATGCTAGTATTTTTTATGCTGCATATTAATATAGATTATGTTATGGTTAATTATTTGTAGTTGCAGAGAGTACTAGGTGTGTTAAGTGGAAGTGTTTGTTGTGGAGAAGAAAAGGGTGAGAAAAATTTGTTGTTGGAAGAGATGTCAAGCACATTGAAGGAAAATGGTGGAGGTGTGAGTGATTTGTATGGTGAAAATAGTGCCACTGAGGACCAGCTTATCACTCCATGGAATTTCTCTGTGGCCAGGTTATCACTCATTACTAGATAACATGATATAAATTATATGATAACTTGTTATGATTTGATCTATTTGACTATTTGATCTTGTTATTTGTGACCCTTCTAAGTTTTGGTTAGGCTTGTTGAATTGAATCTGTGTAGATCAATATAATTTGGAGTTATTTTATGCTGTAATAGTTAGTTAACTTGTTTTGATGTGATCTGCATTAGAAGTTAACAAGTAGTGTTGTCTTGTTTAATTGGGCAAAATTATTAAAGCACAAATATTGAGTTAGCACTTGAAGTATTTCCATAGATTGTAATGTGTTAAGTAATTGATTTTCAGTCTAATTAACTGCAATGATTTAACATTGAGATTTCATATGTTTCAGTAAGTCAGTTTAATGATCTTGAAGTCTGAGCCAATTTCTAAAGCATTTTGGTCAATAATTTGAAGAAAATCCACAATATTGCAACCTATGAAGGTCTTACTCTTCCATAGATTTTGTGTGCTAATTCAAGTTTCTTGTGTTACAGTGGCAGCACTTTGCTGAGAGATCCACGCTACAACAAAGGGCTTGCCTTCACAGAGAACGAAAGAGATGCTCATTACTTGCGTGGCCTTTTGCCACCAGCCGTATTCACTCAGGATCTTCAGGTTACATAGAACTCGTCATGTTACATCCCATGTATTTAATTTTTTACTTGCATAAATGGTACCTTGGTTTTTTGCTAATTGTCCTTCTTGTTATTCTGGTATTCAGGAAAAGAGGATGATGCACAGTCTTCGCCAGTATGAGGTTCCTCTGCATCGGTACACGGCCTTGATGGATCTTCAGGTACTAGCTGACTTACAAACAATCTTTCTAATGAAGAGTGCATATGGCATAGTTTTTCGGAAAATTGAAAACAGGCCACTATTTATGCATATAATACTCTTCTGGTGCTATCTCTTGTCGAATTTTAGTAAAGAACATGTAACCAAGATCTATTAAGGCATTTCTCACTTTGCTGCATTTCTGTATTCGTAGGAGAGAAACGAAAGGCTGTTTTACCGGCTGTTGATCGATCATGTCGAGGAACTACTTCCTGTTGTTTACACTCCAACAGTTGGAGAAGCGTGTCAGAAATATGGCAGCATTTATAGGCGTCCTCAGGGTCTCTATATCAGTTTGAAGGAGAAGTAAGCTTTAATCAATGACATTCCTTTACTTGTTTTTAAATTAGCGTTTGGAAAGAAATATCAAGTACTTGATCTCTTCAGGGGCAAGATCCTTGAAGTGCTGAAAAACTGGCCAGAGAAGAGCATTCAAGTTATCGTTGTGACCGATGGTGAGCGTATATTGGGACTCGGAGATCTTGGTTGCCAGGTAAAACTATAGCGTTGGTTGCTTTTTCGCATCGCACTCAAAGAAAACTACATTGACATAAATCTTGGAAATTTTGTCAGGGAATGGGGATTCCTGTTGGCAAACTTTCTCTCTATACTGCATTAGGAGGTGTTCGCCCTTCAGCCGTAAGGACTAATAAATGCTCTTTTCCCTTCTCCCTTTTTCTTCATCAAAATCGATCAATTGATGAATCTGGATCTATGATTTCAGTGCCTGCCTATCACTATTGACGTTGGCACAAACAATGAGACGTTGTTGAATGATGAGTTTTACATTGGGCTCAAACAAAAGCGGGCTATTGGGAAGGTCTGATCATCTCTCCCACTCACAGACATGCAACAAACGCGCAATTCCGTTTTTATACTACAATTATCGAGTATGAGAAATTTCTACGCTGTTAAACTGATATTAGTTTACTGTGGTTTAGGAATATGAGGAGCTTCTAGAGGAGTTTATGAGTGCTGTCAAGCAGAACTATGGTGAAAAAGTTCTTGTTCAGGTTGCATATCAGATTTGACATACTACTAACCACTTGATCTTTATTTTCAATCTATCGTTTTATTAATTTATATGGTTCTTTTTCAGTTTGAAGATTTTGCGAATCACAATGCATTCACTCTGCTGGAAAAATACAGTTCATCTCATCTTGTTTTTAATGATGATATACAGGTATCATGCTTGAAAGATTTTGACTACGTGCGATTTTCTTTGTATTAATTCTGGTTACTGACTAGTATCTTCGTTGGTTTAACTCAGGGTACCGCATCCGTGGTGCTAGCAGGACTGATTGCCTCCCTGAAATTAATTGGAGGAACCTTAGCTGACCACACTTTCTTATTCTTGGGTGCTGGAGAGGTTAGTGTATGAGGCCGACTTACGAGCATTTGTTATGAAGTCCTTAGAATGTGTGGAAGGGGACAAAAATCATGTTTTCCACATCTTCACATTAATCTTTATCATGCTCTATGACTTCCTTGTATAACCCTTTGGTCATTTTCCCTTTAGTAATATATAATTTATTAGAATGCATGAATAGACATAAGAAATGAAATTTTTCTATGTTGTCTTTGGGAGGAACTTTCATTCTCACTTTTATGTTTGGTTATTGAAGGCTGGAACTGGTATAGCAGACTTGATTGCTCTTGAGATTTCTAAACAGGTAAACTTGATATGTGTCTAGAAATTTTTATTTAATGGTATTCAATTTGTGAAATGTTTCTAAATACTATTTTCTTGGCCAGACAAAAGCTCCGGTGGAAGAGACTCGCAAGAAGATTTGGCTTGTGGACTCGAAGGTAAAATGTGTGGCAAATCGGAACATCATGTTCTTTTCTGCTTCTTCATTTTCTTTTCTCCTAACCTCTCATAACAACTAACAATCCTGTTCTATTTCAGGGACTTATCGTTGGCTCTCGTCTGGAATCACTTCAGCACTTCAAAAAGCCTTGGGCTCATGAGCATGAACCTGTAAAGGGGCTTCTAGATGCAGTCAAGGTGAGTAAAGTGTTCCGCGTTTTGCTTTATTTTCATAAATGATTTGTTATAACAACCTTCATTCTTCTATACAAATGTCTTACATTTCACTCCATCAGGCAATCAAGCCAACCGTATTGATCGGAACATCTGGAGTAGGGAAGACATTCACCAAGGAGGTGGTTGAAGCCATGGCATCCAATAATGAGGTTCTTTCTCGCTTTCTCAAATAATATTTTTACTGCCTCATGAGAAGACTCTTACATCTAATATTTCTTTGCATGCAGAAACCTCTCATTTTTGCTCTCTCCAACCCAACTTCACAATCTGAGTGCACAGCTGAAGAAGCTTATACATGGAGCAAGGTAAACTTTATTTATTTACTTAGCCTGAAAAACATCATTTTCCGAGTTTATGTTAAAGAATATAAACAAGCTGAACTCTTATTTATCAGGGTCGAGCAATCTTTGCCAGTGGAAGCCCATTTGATCCTGTTGAATATGAAGGAAAAGTTTTTGCTCCTGGCCAGGTTTTATTCAACACTTGCTTAGCATTTCATTATTTAACATACACACCTTACCACAATTAGTGGCTGATTTTTTTCCTTGTCATGATGCAATTCAGGGCAACAATGCTTACATATTCCCTGGTTTGGGTTTGGGTTTGATAATGTCCGGTGCTATCCGCGTGCGTGTTGAGATGCTCTTGGCAGCCTGTGAGTACACAAACTATAGAAATTACTGCATCATAAGGTGCTACGTGAATAAAACTGCTGCAAGGGACATTGTGCTTGATAGTTTTTACTATAGCAGAAACTCAGAAATAGATTACTGATGCAAAAAATACCACAGAAAAATCTTGAAATGATAAAAGAACTTGCATGCCATTATGATGAAAAAAAAACAATTGGGTATGAAGGCTAAATCTATGTATTAACTATAACTATTACATTTTTTTTCGCAACAGCCGAAGCTTTGGCTGCACAAGTATCACAGGAGAACTATGATAAGGGACTGATTTACCCTCCATTCACAAACATCAGAAAGATATCTGCTCACATAGCTGCTAATGTCGCAACTAAGGCATATGAACTCGGTTAGTTTCATAAAATGTGTTCAATTCAGACAATGCTGGTCTATATTTTCTTTTTTCCTTAACTTTGTCTTGTTTTTTTTGGTGGACAGGTCTAGCTTCTCATCTACCTAGACCAAAGGATCTTGTCAAATATGCAGAGAGATGCATGTACAGCCCTGGATACCGTAGCTACCGTTAAGATGTTTGAATCTTATAGTCTGCTATCTGCAATGTTTAATTATGTGCTTTTGTTTGTGAATCATTTTTTTCTTTTTGATATTTGGATTGTATAAGGCATTGCCATATCTACTCAACAAAGGCTTTGCCATATGAACTTAATTTGTAATGTTGCTTATTCTTTCAAAACTTTGTAATGTTTAATTATGTTGCTTATAAGGCATTGCCATATCTAAACCCACCTCTTGCTTTAAAACTAAAAAATACATGCTAGTTGTACTTGTTACTTCTTATTCTATAGTCTTATATATCCATGAGATTCATGACAAAATCAAAATATAAATAAAAAGGATGAAATAATTTAGATTAAAAAAATAGTGAAAATACATAAATATCACCATGCACAGTGCCACATGGACATTGATTCTATATGGCATTGCTGCCATACATAAATATCACCATATTGTGGAATCTAACAAACGAGTTTAACAGGTACTGCAAAACAATATTGTTCCTCCCCGGATAAATCAGGGTTATCCTAGGTGAATTCCGGGCTAACAAACTGACTGGCATTCTCGACCATCCACCAGGCTAAGTCAGGCTTACTAAAGATACATTAACGCATCTCTGACTTGCCATTGATGCCTCTGACTTGTCATTAATGCTTATGACGTGTCATTAATGCATCTGATGCATCATAGGGCTGACATTTCACTTATCACGTCGCATGCAAGTTCCATCTGCTCCCCCAACACATAGTCACTTGCAAACCTGCAGGGTGGCTCAGGACAGTCCGACATACCCCTGTCGTACCCACCAAGTACTAGCCAATGGCCAGGCGCCAAATCAGCCGATCCAAACTCTATAAATAGAAGACCCTATAGGAAGTATAATTAATTTTCATTCCCTCGATTATTACTTGTATTTATTGCTCTTCTCTAACTTCCCTCTTATTTACTCTCATTCTCTCTATAGAAAAACTCCTGATCACTTCTACTCAACCAGACATTTGATACCGACCATACCCGATCAACACAAAATAACATATATACATATTGATATTGATATCTTACTGCAGTAAGAACTAAGAAGAGTATAACTACTAATTAGTAAATAAAGATTATATATTCTCTTTTGCTTTCCATCCATTAAGGATGTCTATTTGCTCATGATGCACTGCAAAATCAAACTTTGCAGAAATGAATAAGATGTGACATGTATAAGCAATTAATTCAGCTATGTTCACACCAGGTTATACCTCCCTCAACTTCATCAGAAAGATTTTCGTGCAAATACACATGAAAAGTGATACGTACCTTTAACAACATAAGTTTCATCAAGCTAAATGATTTTCCTACCACTTTAACATGTCTCTTATGAGTTGGAATTTGGAGGGAATATATAGAAAATAATTTTTTTTTGGAGTCGTGAAATACATATGTGAGGATGTCTCTTATTTTGTTTAATTTGGTTTATAATATGTCACATCACATGGAAACATTATTATATAGGTCTGAGGTATGTTCATCTTCTTGCTTCTATTTAAACCCATGAAGCTCCAAATGATTCTTTATCTTTATTTCTTTGTTGATCTTAAAGCTATAGGTCTGACCTCATATAACGATGTTTTTTAGCATATTGTTTTATGAAAAAATGAAAGGATCCTAAAGCACTTCATTCAGATGTTCATAGTGTACACCTTAAAAACATTATGTGGCCAAGTATAATGGTTTTGTTCGGGGAATCTGAGGATGGATTTTATGCCTCAACAAAATCATACATTTTAATGATAAATCTCACGAGGACGTGGGTTTATAGCTGTATGAATTCCTAAAAGGTGAGCAGGATGATACCCTAACTGCTTACCGAGCTTAATTATGATTGAACTCAAATAAGGTTGGATCAAATTTAGTCTAGGTCTGATTTTAAAAATTAGATTATATAAATATTTAGGGTCAATAAATATGATTTTCTCATATCCGTCTCATATTATTATTCATTTATCATGTTTGTATGTGTCTCTGTTTAATTATGTATATGGTTATGATATCTTTTTGGTCAAAAAAATAATTGATTCTCTAACTTTTTATTATATGTACTTTATTAACAATAAATATATCTATAATTTCTTATGTCAAATTAGATATTCATTAATAATAAATAATATCGAAAATACTATGAAAGTAGTATACATATTATTTAATTTGGTCTAGAGTTGTGTTCAGGTTCAAATGTTGACCCAATCGACATTTAAGGTCAGATTAGCTTCGAGTCTAGAGTTGAGTTCAGATTAAAAAATTAATTTGGTCAACATTTAGGTCGGGCAAAGGATAAGCCTTAATCTGTCCAACCCTACCCATACTCACCATGACTAATTTCCATTTTATAATTTCTTTCTCATTTCTAAAATTTGATATTTTTAAGTTTTATTTCATTAATTTTTGTACATCCATCCAATGAGAGAAGGATTGCTGAAATAACCAGTGTTTATTGAAAAAAAATCAAAATGTTACATCCCAAAGTAAAAAGCAAATCATTTTCTAATATAAATTTATCTTTTAATGTGTTAATAATTTTTTTTGTAATTTTCAGGAATATTTATTTTGTATATGAATCAAATGAGTAAAACTTAAACTATAAATTGAGGTTGTTAAATAAATAAATAAATCAAAATTAACTTATTAGATTCATAAGCTTTCTTGATTACATACATATAAATGTAGATAATTTTTAATCTATGAACTTTAATAGGTAGTTATATTTATTATTAAAGTTTACTAGATATATATGTATAATTCACTAGCACGTTGTCGGCCTTTGAACTTATATTGTTGAACAAGATATATTAGAGTTCCTCAATTATTTGAAAGTTACTTTAATTAAACCAAACTTAAATTTCCTATTAGACTCGGTTTCATTCTCAGCTACTCGACTCAATTATGTATTACATAAAGCCCAATTTTAATAAATACATTATTATGTACCAAAAAATAAATACATGTATTAAATGCACACAATAAAAAGAATCTTCAATCTTAATCTAAAAAATAAGAGTGAAAGTTACGTCAAAATCAGGTGCACATGGCAGATAAGAATAGTAGCTGGTAAAATGCGCCACTGGTTTTCCTATACCAAACCCCTGATTTCATAAAGTGTTATCCTTAATAGGTGGCTGATTATATAAGGGACACATCTTTTGTAATATAAAGAGTGTGGTTCAATGTATTATTTGATTTTTTTTACTAAAAAAATATTTCATTATAAAACTTATAAACCATAAAATATATTTTTAATATGTACAAGTGATATATGAAGTGATATATTTCTTAAAATAACACATGTACCTTTTTTATCTACACCTAAATGACATTTTCGTGAAAATACAGATGAAAATTCACATATTTTTTAAATTTGATAAATAAATATAGTGTCATTTGTATAATTCGTTTAAAAATTAATATAATATATCAAGTTATGTAAATATTAATTTTGCTTCTAATAATATGGTTTCAATTGAGTTTGTAATAAAATATGGTTTTATTTGAGTTTGTAATAGTTTTATATTTTATCTAATAAATTATGTATGTATTGATATATATATACTAATGATACTTATAAGTCATTTAATAATGATAATATATGTAATTTTGTTCAAAAGTTCTATCCGATAAATTTTAATGAGCAATAGAATATTAACTTGATATGTCAATTTTAACGTTTTATTATTGTTATTAGCCATTTAATTTAGATATGAAAAACTATCAATACAAAAATATCATCTTCAATAATGAAGCCAACTAAGCAAAATTACATAATAAGGTAGAACATGATCATTTTTTGTAATCAACATAATGGTTTGTATTAAAAAGAAAATAATTAAATTTTTTACCTCTAATTCATCTAGTGTATGTTTCTTTATATTTTTTTGGTACTAAATTAATTTTAGTTATAAATTATAAAGTTTTTTGGTAAAGTTTAGATAGAGATTCACCAAATTATTATCTTATTTACCATAATTTATTTATGAATTATATACTAATTTTTCTATATATAGTATAATCCACCAACATCTTTCCTCTATTGTTTCCACAAATATTACACAGAGGTTCTTTATTTTTTCTCTCACTGATTGTTGACATCATTAGTTTGTATGACATCACAGAAAATATGAAGTTAATTTTAAAGGAAACGTGAAATTAAGTTCTGGTAAAAAAAAACTTGTGCAAATAAATTGATAGAGATAATTATACTAATTTTACACAAGAATAGTTTTGATCTCTAACGTCCATGGGCAGAAAGCAACTACACGGAGGGTCCAGATTCACATGCCATGTGAAACCAAGTACATATTTGGTCGAAATTCTCTCACTTTATAATAACATTTTTATTCCATAGAGGTAAGAGGTAACAAATATTATTTTTATTTATATTCTATACATTATTTTATAATTTATTTTGGCTCCTCATAAAATATGAATAATATATATTTTTCTCATAATAGTCCAACATCATTCTTATTTGAGACTCATATTATTTATTTTTCCCCACAGTATCTATATCTCTCATCACTTTTCATTGGCTAAGAACAAAAAAATTATTCTTATTTAAAAACAAAAAATAAGAATCACATAGTGGAAAAAATTGTAAAAATATTTTTATTCTATTAAGAACAATCATTATAGTTGCTTTAAAACAATAGTAATGGAAATTAGAGCATGATGGATTAGATTATTTTTTAGTGTAATATCTATTAACTATAGAGAGAAGATCTACTATTCATTTACATTATTTTATTTAAGAGTCAATATTAATAAATTATGAAAGATAACACTATAATAATGTACAAAACTAAGGGAGAAGATCCACTTCCTCCAAGAATGAGTTATTTAAACTTAAAACTTATCATAGCCATCAATTTTAGAGAAATCTAATTGTATAAATGAGTGACTAAATCTAAATCTTTAAATATATCTCTATTCTATAACTAATGGTCTGTATTCATGAATCATCATCCGGCACCTTGTTTTTATTTCTAAGTCATTATATTCAAACTCTCTTCCTATTTTCTATTTGGTCCTCGCGCACCGCAACACCGAAATTTGAAAAGTAATAAAATATTAAGAGTGGGAAATTGCAGAGAAGAATCTTTAGAAAAGAACAATGGCGTCCAGTGAAGATGGCGATTCGAAGATGAAGATCGTTCATGGCGCAGCTGGTTACATTCTCGAAGACGTTCCTCACTTCACCGACTACATTCCCGATCTTCCTGTATTTCTTTTTCTCTCTCTCTATTTTTTGTTATGTTCAGTTACATTCTCGCATATTCACGATCGGTTACTGATTTTTTTTTCAGAGTTATCCAAATCCGCTTCGATCCAATCCAGCTTATTCGGTTGTTAAGTAAGCGAGAATCATTTCTATTAATATTGTGATTGTGATTCGAGTTTTATGCAATGGATGTGTTAACAGTGTTTCTCGTTTTGTTTGAGCAGGCAATATTTTGTGCACATGGACGACACCGTTCCGCAGAAGGTTATCTATTTATGAAACCTACCTCTTTGTTATTTTCTCCAATTTATTTGTGTTAAATGCTTTTACTACGTCATTCTTTAATTCAATATGTTACTGATTTGAGTGCTTTCTTTCTGTATATGAGTGTTATTAATAAAGTAATCAATCACTCATCTAGGACCCTAGAATAGGGGGTGTAAGTTATAAAATGTAATAATATCTAGGATGAATATCTAGCTAGTACAGTTATTTATTTGATCGACCATCAACCAAAACCGGTATTAATTGGCTCGACACAACTATTTTGTGGATAAAACTGATGACTCAGTTTGTTGAATCGGTCAGATCGATCGTTCGAACCAATCAGTTTTTTTTAAGAGAAATTAAGACTATGTCTCGTAGAGAAAACAAATCTTGTACTTTCTCTTGGCGTCATTGGAATTTATCTGTGCTTTCTTTATGTGATTTGTTAGTTTATGTTATAACAAAATATAATTTGTTTAATTAATATTTAAATTTATTTGTCTGCTTTCTTTCTGTGTAACATTTTATTGTCGTAATTCCTTTCTTGTAAGTTGTTTAATTAGACCCTCGTGTGATAATAATATTTTTGAAATTGGAGTATCAAATTATTAAATAATATTAGGTAATATTATAAAATTTTAAAACTTTTAAGGTAAATTGATCTAAATTGTCTAACCAATAACTCACTAATCTGACCATTGACCAATAAGTCATTGAGTCAATGGTCTGAGTTTAGTCACATTGATTAAATGGTATAGGACATATCACAATAGGATAATTGAGTGATATTGGTGCAATTTTAAATAAGTAAGTGGTGAAACAAATATTAATTATAAGAGTAATATATAAATCTTTCTTGTTCATGGAATGCATTTGCATACCCTCACATATGAGTGGGTTCGTCCATGATCACAATGATCAGGATAATAATATAGTTGTTTCAACTAGTGATTTAATGGTTAAACTATAATTAAGTTATATATATTATAATAAATATAAGAATAAATTATAGTAATATTGTCTGAGTTTTAATGTTCCTTAGTTTATTATAGCTACACAAATCACCATAATTATATATATATATCTATATTTATTGCATTGACTATTTCTAAATGAGAGATGAGTGTAATCATTAAAATAAGAAAATGATTGATGATTGTAATTTTAATTTAAACTTTAGGGGAGTGTAATTTAGTCTTAATTAATTATACATTGGCTAAAATAAATTGGTTATATACCATATAGAATTTCATAATGAAATTTATTTAAGAAACATGTCCTTAGAATTATTAGTGATTTAATGGTTAAACTATAATTAAGTTATATATATTATATAAATATAAGAATAAATTATAGTAAGATTGTCTGAGTTTTAATGAAATTATAAAAATTGTTTCTTAGTTTATTATAGCTACACAAATCACCATAATTATATATATATATATATATTTATTGCATTGACTATTTCTAAATGAGAGATGAGTGTAATCATTAAAACAAGAAAATGACTGATGATTGTAATTTTAATTTAAACTTCAGGGGAGTGTAATTTAGTCTTAATTAATTATACATTGGCTAAAATAAATTGGTTATATACCATATAGAATTTCATAATGAAATTTATTTAAGAAACATGTCCTTAGAATTATTAGTGATTTAATGGTTAAACTATAATTAAGTTATATATATTATATAAATATAAGAATAAATTATAGTAATATTGTCTGAGTTTTAATGAAATTATAAAAATTGTTTCTTAGTTTATTATAGCTACACAAATCACCATAATTATATATATATATCTATATTTATTGCATTGACTATTTCTAAATGAGAGATGAGTGTAATCATTAAAATAAGAAAATGATTGATGATTGTAATTTTAATTTAAACTTTAGGGGAGTGTAATTTAGTCTTAATTAATTATACATTGGCTAAAATAAATTGGTTATATACCATATAGAATTTCATAATGAAATTTATTTAGGAAACATGTCCTTAGAATTATTGATGCATTTTTGTAATGAAACAAAATGAGTTTTTTTATAATTTATTATGTTTTTACTCCCCTTTGTAGTATGTTACTCATTATCTAGAGAATTATGACGAAATAAGTTTTGACACATACTATTTTAAATATAGTAAATTGTAAAAAACTCATTTTGGATCATTATAAAAATGCATCAATAGTTTTAAGAAGACGTGACTTAAATACACAAAAGAAAAGAATGATTTCATAATCAAATTCTATATGCAAATTTACAAACGAACCAATTTATTATATTTAATGTAGAATTAATTAAGAATAAATTACACAAACACCTCTTAAAATTTAACTTAATTACACTTATGACCATTTTTTGTTTAAAAGATTATACGCATACCCTTGAACGAGTAGTCAATGTAAGGTATGCAATTATGCATAATAATTAAGGATAGTTTATATAAGTGAAAAAAAGAAATGGGTAATTTGTATAATTTAACTAAAATTCGGGGATATTGATGTAATTTACATCTATGAATATAATATTATTATTTCCAATATATAACTTAATTATTGAAATATTGGAATCTTTCAATTCAATGACTAACTATGTTACAAGTAACTAATAAGTTCAAACTTTGAATCCTTATTGTCCCCCTTTGAAAAATATTGAAAATTTCATTCATAAACCAGTTTTGACTTATATTATACCATATAATTTGACCAATATTTTTCGGTATTGACTAGTTTTAAACAATTTAATTGCATGTTGGCTTAATTTTTATACTGTATATAACAATTGGTTAATTGGTTTTCCGGTTGAACGGCATTTACCACAAAGTTTTAATAAAAGATCATGTGGTTGTAAAACATGTGTTGTTTAAGGCTTTTGCATATAGATTGATGGAAGGTTTGGACAAATGTCTTAATTATGTGGCTTATTCAATAATTGAATTAAGTTTTTTTTTCATTGAAGTAACTAAAAGTTATCTTATTTTCTTAAGCTTCTTTGATAAGCCTAATTAAATAAGCTAAAGAAAACTCATAGGAATATCATATAAGTTCTTGCTAATGTCTCTTGAAGAATAAATATTTATTTTGGTTATTAAAAATTTCCATGTGTATCATCTTGATTATTAAAAATGTAAAAATCCATGTTACTAATCAAGATCGCGAATGTAGGTCAAAATCGTCCCTGACAATAACTAAAATGTCCAAAAAATTAGTCATAAAAATGTTAAATGACTAATTTGACATATATTTGATATAGTTTGGGTTTTTCAAAGATCGAATTGATACATGAATTTTTTTGAGGGATAATATTGAGTCTTTACTTGATATTAAATACTCTCATTTCTTACTACATTTAACTGAACTATTCTCTTACTATATTAATGCTCATTTATTCCACTAATTGCATCTTGGTTTTGACTAGGGTTGGTAATGAACTGAATTAATTCGGTATTTGTTTGAAACTCAACTTACTATTTAGCTTGATAGATTTGATTCATGAACCAAATAACTGAATAAGTCAAACTCGAGCTGGAAAATGAGCTCATTAAATAGATGAACCAAACTTGAACGAGATACAGTTCGACTTGTTAGGTTCATGAAATGACTTGATCTATATATATAATATCTTTTTATATCTATATATAAACTAAACTTTTATGTTTATTTTTTTATACCATGATACATGCATTATTTTTATGTTTATTGTTATTATATAAATAAAATTATATTTATATATATAATCTTGTGCAATATTTTTTAAAAATGAATTAATTATTTAAGTTGTTCAAATGAACCAATTCTAGTTGAATCGAACAGTTCGTGTACTTTAACAAAGTCGAACTCGGGCTAAAAGAATAACTCGTATTGAACTCGAGTTGAGTTTTAAGCTGAACAAATTCTTATCTAGCTAAACCGAACTGAGCTCTATTTCAACTTGGTTTGGCTCGTTTCCAACCTAGTTTTGACAAATAATATGAAACAAAATTTTCTGTTTTTTGGTACATACAAAATTTCTCTTCAAAACATTAATACTATGAAAAAATGGGGAGTACTTCATTAATTAACAATAATTGAATGAAAAAGGTTTTTTCATAAATAATAAAAAATTATCCACCCTTTTTATTTTTATTTTCCAATGCAAAAGAAGGTAGGAAAGAATAAAATATCTGTATTTTTTTCATTCACGAGCATTAGCAACATGGATTTGTGATCAAACTTTTACTTGAAATTTTCGTAGGTTGTTGTTCACAAGGATGGTCCAAGAGGTGTCCATTTTCGACGAGCAGGACCTAGACAAAAGGTTATACCTCTTTTTATTTATAGATATTTAATTAAGAAACCTATGAAGTTTTTTGTTCAACTCGTGGATATGGGACACCTAATAATATGCTGTTCAGGTATATTTTAAGTCTGATGACGTGCGTGCATGTATTGTTACA
This sequence comes from Lupinus angustifolius, assembly GCF_001865875.1. Taxonomy (NCBI): domain Eukaryota; kingdom Viridiplantae; phylum Streptophyta; class Magnoliopsida; order Fabales; family Fabaceae; genus Lupinus; species Lupinus angustifolius. The sequence goes on along the minus strand of NC_032022.1, from coordinate 14,286,826 downwards.
TGTGGTGGTCTCTGCCCTGGCCTCAACACTGTCATAAGGGAAATTGTCTGTGGGCTTTCTTACATGTATGGTGTCAACAAAGTCCTTGGCATAGATGTAAGTGATCGAGTAAACTCTCTTTTTAGTTTATATTCATAAATTATCTGTTGCTCTAGAATACAATCTGATTTGTGCTGGTATAGATAACTTAAATTGCTAAAACCTAAAAGTGTACTTCACTTTTCGTAACTTCTTTGTGTGTATTTTATTTCATTCTCCTATGTTATGTGGAAAATACTGGTAGTGTCCTCTTGGTGGCTTCACTGGCTTGTGCTAGTTTTGTCAACTTAGATTGTGTACTGAAGGCATTACAAAATAGACATTTTTTTATAAGTTGCAACATTTTGGATTAATTAGATATTTTTGATGCATCTAATTGTCTTTTTATGCATATCTATTTTTTCCGAACAAGTTCAACTTCTCATAGTTGCCTGGTTTGTATTTATCACATTGGACCAGTAAACTAACTGTACTACTGTTTTGAGCATAAAATCTGATTCAGGTTTGAAATTTCTTGCAACAAAACAATCAATGTTCATTTTGAAATCATGATAACTTATGCAGCAAGTTATGAACCCAATTTCTTAGCTTATTCTTGCCATGATGGTTAGGATATGTGAATGAAATATGATACTAGTCAGGATAAGCAACTGGCTGCTATAATGGCTTAAAAATAATCTGGAAGGCGAATAAATCCTATATTTTGGCCATCATCCTCAAACAGCAAAATGACAAGACAAAAGTGTGATTTAGTGTTTAAATGAGACATGGACATTTTATGGGTTTTACGAGTTCTAACAAGTAAATGCAGGTTTTTAGTGGAAACCTACTATTGATTCATGTTAAAGTGCACAAACTTTTTTAACTTTTGCACTCATTCTTTCAAGCACAAAATTAATTTTTATCACCAATGCTATACAGGGTGGTTATAGGGGTTTTTATTCGAAGAACACAGTTACTTTAACCCCTAAGGTGGTCAATGACATACATAAGCGTGGGGGTACGATTCTTGGGACATCACGAGGTGGGCACGATACTGGCAAGATTGTTGACAGCATCCAGGATCGTGGAATTAATCAGGTTTACTATGTGTCAACTGTATTCAAAATTTCAAATGAAGTTTCCATGAAGATGAATGTTGGAAGTTTAAAATTAGAGTTTGTTATATCATATACTTAAACCAGGTAGGTTGGTTATTGTCATGGCATGGTTTTCATTGTTTGGTTATGATTACAGGTTTATATTATTGGAGGTGATGGAACACAGAGAGGAGCGTCTGTGATTTATGAGGTACACTGATTCAACGGTTGCCATAATATTCCTCCCTTTGGTCTTCAACAAGAAAAAAAGGGGGAATTTCATATCTTTCAAAGATGATATATGTCTAGTATATGCCTCTTTTAGGTGACAAATCCACATCTGGGCATAGTTTATGTTTGTTTATTTGTTAAATTGCTTGCTTATGTTTAAAGTTAGCTTTTTCTCCAAATTTAATTTGCCTTCTCTATCTCAGTCAAGAAACATTTGATAAGCTTTCATATGTTCACTCTAATTGCAAGCCCACACAGTGATAGTACAGATTAAAACGTGTTTCAAATAATAAATTCTAGAGTGTCAATATATTGCTGACTAGATAATATAATAATGAAATTTTTAGTAGGTAACTATGACAATCAAATATATCATATACTAAGTTGATTTCCAGAAATGTACTCTTTAAGTTGCAGTACTATCTTTTTCGGTGTCAAGCTTGATGGTCATTTCAATGGACAGGATGGGAAAATGAAATTACTACAAAATTTTGGTTGCATAAATTTTATTAGTAAAATTGTCTGATTAACTGTTATCAGTTTTGGTATCTTTTGATATTTTACGTATTTGGTTATCATACAGGAAGTTAAACGGAGGGGTCTGAAAGTAGTAATTGCTGGAATTCCTAAAACCATAGATAATGACATCCCGGTATGCTGGATCATAATGTCATAATTTTTCCCCTGGACTCTAATCTTGCCATTTAAAATACATCTGAAGAATCAGTTGTGTTTTGATTAACTTCATCTGGATTTTCTTCTTTTATCTAGGTGATTGACAAGTCCTTTGGTTTTGATACTGCGGTTGAGGAGGCTCAACGTGCCATTAATGCAGCACATGTTGAAGCTGAAAGTGTTGAGAATGGCCTTGGTGTTGTAAAGCTAATGGGACGTTATAGTGGTATGTATCGTTCATTTATGTTTGATATCTTTTTGGCTTCTAACTCATGATTTAAACCCTATGTCTTCACTTTATGCAAATGTAAATGAGTCAAATGGCTAAAATGTTCAGTGTATCTTCTTCTTAATCATACTTGTTTGATTATTGTGTTATAATGGATACTAGTATACTAATCTAGCCTAAGACTTCATCTGCTAATCACACCACCCCAACTCATCTAATCCATTGGGAACACTAATCTATTCCAAGACTTCATCCGTTAATCACACAACTTACTGCAGGTTTTATTGCAATGTATGCTACTCTCGCTAGTAGAGATGTAGACTGTTGCTTGATTCCAGAGTCACCCTTCTACCTTGAAGGAAAGTCTGGACTTTTCGAATTTATTGAAAAACGGCTGAATGAAAATGGACATATGGTTATAGTCATAGCTGAGGGGGCAGGACAAGATCTTTTTACAGAACACTTGCAAGATATGAACCAGAAGGATGCTTCTGGAAACAAGCAACTTCAAGACGTTGGCCTATGGATATCTCATAGTATCAAGGTATTTACTTGTTGCAGAAGAAGATTATTAAAATATGATTCTCTTTGTAATAAATTTCTGGAGTATATTGCTGCTTGTTGACTTATATATCTCCTTGGGGATTTAAGTGCTCTGTGATCTCTTACCAAATACAGGTTAACTGGTTAGGTAGTAGATAATTCTTAGACAAGATTCATTAGATTGATTTTTGACAGACCTGTATTCATTCCGGGATGACAGCTATCCATTAACTAATCTAAACTCGACCTGTAGTTCAGTACCAAAAATTAATTTGGAATACTGGGCAGGAGGCCGGCATCACAATATTTGATACTTCTTCTACTTGACTGCTAAACTTTTGTAGATGCAAGTGCTTTTATCCCTGGGTACTGAGCCACAGCCCTCGGTGGTTGGATACCTTTCCGTGTAATATGTGCTATATTACCCGACTTAATTTTGCTCTACCTAGTGGGTTTAAGGTTTCGTTGTTGTTGTGATTGTTTGTGTATTATGGTACTTAATTTTAACTAATTAAATGCTAAAACTTGGTCATTAACTTGATTAAAACATTATCATTTTCCTTCTAGTTTTATCTTTCCAGTATCCAATTTCAGCTGGTAACTCTTAATGCCGTTTAGTCTTTATGCATTACTTGAAATCATAATAGGAAACTGATAAAAAAGGGAAGCACAATTTCAAAAAAATTAGTTATTGAACTGCTAAACAGATGAAAATAACCAGGAATTTTTTGAAGGTGTCATCTGATTAACTCTTCAAGTTGAATCTCACCAGTTTTGTTTCCTTTGCACTATCAATAAAATCCTACTATTGATCAACATTCCCATACTGCTTAAACTTGTATTAGATGACTTACGTGTATGTAGTTACATCTTATTTATTCAGTTTGTTTCAATACACGTATATCAGTATATATATACATATATGCATGTTTGAATGTATCTATATGTTCCCCTAGTCCCCTACAAGTCTGTGTGTTGAAAGTCTTTCTTGCCTGAACAGACAATTTTTTCAATTCTTTATCTTCTTTTAATAAACATTCCTGCTTCTGTATAGGATCATTTTGCAAGGACAAATAAGATGGCTATCACTCTTAAATATATAGGTAATTTTCTCTAACTGCATCCTCTTACTTTTTAATCTACTTATATCTTATTTAGGCAATCATTTTGATTAGGGAACAGATGTTTTCTTTTTCTTTTTAATATGACCTAGACAATGTTGTTTAGTGCTCTTACCTAAGTTGTATGACAGATCCAACTTACATGATCCGTGCAATTCCGAGCAACGCATCAGACAATGTCTACTGCACACTTCTTGCTCAGAGTGCAGTTCATGGAGCAATGGCTGGGTATACTGGATTCACAAGTGGGCTTGTCAATGGCAGACAAACATATATTCCATTCAATGTAAATCATTCCTTACACAAACTCTGAATTGTTTTATATTTTGGTGTTCATGTTATATATCATGTGGTTGCAACTTGCAAATAATGAATATGCAAAGGTATATGCTACAATCATCTACAAGAAAGAATGATACTTATATATTCACCTTTTTTTACAAATGTTTTCACTTTTCACCACACATGCATTTGCATATGAACAAAAACATCATGCTAAATTGCATCCTTTTGCTTCTCCAATTTTATCAGAATCGTTCTGATGATAGATTGTATGTTCAAATTTGATATGCAGAGAATCATTGAGAGGCAGAACAAGGTTGTGATTACTGACAGAATGTGGGCAAGACTCCTTTCTTCAACAAACCAGCCAAGCTTTTTGCATCCAAAAGATGTTGAAGAAGCCAAGAAAACAAAATCAGAACTTCCCACTCAGTTGTTAGAAGATAACAATTGCAACAATCTTGATGAGGCCCATAAAGCAGGAAACAACTCTGAATAGAGTATCAAGACAAAAAAATTAGATGCTGTCTCGTTTAACTACAAATTGTATTTGGTGGAAATCATTTTGAACCAAGAGTATCGGTAATGGTTCAATTTGTCATTTTCTACGTATTGCAAGTTGGTCGTGGTTATCAAGAATGGCATGGAATAATTTTTCTGAAAACGAGGTTTGTCGAGTGTTTATTGTTTTTATCTGGAGATGTAGTTCCATGTTTTTAACAATTCCAAGTTCTATACTCAGTTTTTTGGTACGAGGTAAACTAGTGTTCTACCATTGAACATGTGAAGAAATTATGTCCCATATAATTGGCTATATGCATGCTGTGATATGGTTAAAAGCTGGGAAGTAGCGGTTAAAATTGTATCATATTGTATTGGTCAAATTAATTTGCGTATGAAAAATTCATATTTTTCAAAATGACATATTAAGAAATATACAACTTGGTATGCCCCTATGCGGTATAATGTCTCCATCAAGCACAATGTTTGTAAATATTTTTCCTAATCAGTATCTGATAATCCTGACTTGAAAAATATACCAGTCAAAGTTTGTAAATATTTTTATTAATCATTATATGATAATCCTAACTTGAAAAGTATACCACTCAACTCCAACTGGCTGAATAAAATTTCCTACTCTTATGGTTCGTTTACGGTCTTTGGTTTTGTGAACAATGTAGCAAAATATATGTCAAAGAAATTTGTCGAAGCTTACAAAATAGCTTTTTATGATTACTAGCAATCCCGTTTTTAAAAATAATGTGGGGAAACATTTCCAGTCGAGATGGTAAACAGAAAAAATTATAGTCTACCGATAGTGTTTTTTTGTACTATCAAAAGTATCCTCACCTTTTTGGATAAGGAACTAATCTAGTGTGATTGTGTGGTGGTAATTTTGTGAACATAAATAATAGTAGCTAGTAATCCTAACGTTGGAATGTGACATTTTACTGCTTCCCAAAGCCATTTCCATCCCCCTAAAATCAAGCTATATCGTGATTACAATCCTACCCAATCGCAGAAAAAAAACACTGCATGCTGTAATATGTATAAATTTGGATTTGACAAATCAGTTATTCCTTGTCTGCAGGGTTTACAATCAAATAATAAGAAGTCATAGCTTCTGATAAGAATGTATATGCAAAAGACCAAATGCTTTTGTGAAAGAGCTAATGTTATAATCTTCTTAACCTTGGAACTTCAATGTTTTCAGCATTTCTCAACCAAATGTTGTCAAGTACTTTGAAGAAGCTGGTTACAATTTTCACAGTAATAAAAGTACAAAGAAGTTACAATATCCACTAGCCCCTATATACACCAATAACAATTGCAACAATCTTGATGAGGCCCATAAAGCAGGAAACAACTCTGAATAGAGTATCAAGACAAAAAAATTAGATGCTGTCTCGTTTAACTACAAATTGTATTTGGTGGAAATCATTTTGAACCAAGAGTATCGGTAATGGTTCAATTTGTCATTTTCTACGTATTGCAAGTTGGTCGTGGTTATCAAGAATGGCATGGAATAATTTTTCTGAAAACGAGGTTTGTCGAGTGTTTATTGTTTTTATCTGGAGATGTAGTTCCATGTTTTTAACAATTCCAAGTTCTATACTCAGTTTTTTGGTACGAGGTAAACTAGTGTTCTACCATTGAACATGTGAAGAAATTATGTCCCATATAATTGGCTATATGCATGCTGTGATATGGTTAAAAGCTGGGAAGTAGCGGTTAAAATTGTATCATATTGTATTGGTCAAATTAATTTGCGTATGAAAAATTCATATTTTTCAAAATGACATATTAAGAAATATACAACTTGGTATGCCCCTATGCGGTATAATGTCTCCATCAAGCACAATGTTTGTAAATATTTTTCCTAATCAGTATCTGATAATCCTGACTTGAAAAATATACCAGTCAAAGTTTGTAAATATTTTTATTAATCATTATATGATAATCCTAACTTGAAAAGTATACCACTCAACTCCAACTGGCTGAATAAAATTTCCTACTCTTATGGTTCGTTTACGGTCTTTGGTTTTGTGAACAATGTAGCAAAATATATGTCAAAGAAATTTGTCGAAGCTTACAAAATAGCTTTTTATGATTACTAGCAATCCCGTTTTTAAAAATAATGTGGGGAAACATTTCCAGTCGAGATGGTAAACAGAAAAAATTATAGTCTACCGATAGTGTTTTTTTGTACTATCAAAAGTATCCTCACCTTTTTGGATAAGGAACTAATCTAGTGTGATTGTGTGGTGGTAATTTTGTGAACATAAATAATAGTAGCTAGTAATCCTAACGTTGGAATGTGACATTTTACTGCTTCCCAAAGCCATTTCCATCCCCCTAAAATCAAGCTATATCGTGATTACAATCCTACCCAATCGCAGAAAAAAAACACTGCATGCTGTAATATGTATAAATTTGGATTTGACAAATCAGTTATTCCTTGTCTGCAGGGTTTACAATCAAATAATAAGAAGTCATAGCTTCTGATAAGAATGTATATGCAAAAGACCAAATGCTTTTGTGAAAGAGCTAATGTTATAATCTTCTTAACCTTGGAACTTCAATGTTTTCAGCATTTCTCAACCAAATGTTGTCAAGTACTTTGAAGAAGCTGGTTACAATTTTCACAGTAATAAAAGTACAAAGAAGTTACAATATCCACTAGCCCCTATATACACCAGAGGGCTCTGCATTCTGAACAATCCAAGGATGTTCAAGAAGCTTGTGCAGTGGTAGACGTTGAGTAGAATCCTTGACCAGCATCTGTTAGTAAAAAGAAGAGATGAAAAGGACTAATCAGGCAAATGCTTGAACAAATTACCTCACATAAAGGTTAAGTTAAGCCCATGAGATAGAACTTTGCAAAAGAAAAACCATAGTAAGATGTAAAGTAAAACCTGACTGATCAGGTCCTTGGCTGCGGAAGACACGATTGGTTTAGGAGGAAACTTGAGATCAACTTGTACAATCCTGCAATACATATCATCAGAATGTTCACTAATAGTATAAGATAAGAAATAAAGAAGTCCACTCATATCATGTATAAAACAGTTCATAATTCAAAATTTTAATTTATACTAAAGTGAATACCTCCTATAGGTATCAGAATGCTCTTTAGCCTCAAAAGGCGGGACTCCATAGAGAAACTCATAGCACAGGACACCAAGGCTCCATATATCCACACTGGCATCATGTTCTACACTCTCCACTGTCGAAGTATAAAGTGTTTAGAAGACATATAGTGATGTATCATCTACAGAGAGAATAACATATTTGAATGAATGATCCAGATCCATGAATTACGTGAACATACCCATCTCAGGAGGGAGATAATCCAGTGTACCACACATGGTCCGCCTGCGATTGAATGTGTGCACTGACCATCCAAAGTCGGCTATCTTTAGCTCACCCTGAAAAGGAAGAAGACATTGACATGATAAGCAAAAGAGGAAGACAACAAACAAAAGGACTGGAAAATTTACAGGATCCTAGGTTATAAGAGATCACCTGTGCACCAATCAAAAGGTTCTCTGGTTTGATGTCCCTGTGTATTACATGCTTTCCATGGCAATATATAAGGGCCCGAGCCAATGATGCCACATACTGCCTCAACCACGAAAATTCTATTAGCTAATCAATCTCAAAAGAATGTTCAAGGGAAATCATGACAAACACAGGATTTCTTCCCCTAACCTAGCACACAAGACTAACTGCACAACTCCATTTTACTTAAGCCAGATGTGGCACCACATTATGTTTCAGTATTAACTTCCGTTTTAATACAAATATTATATAGGTCAAAATTTCATCAACCAAGGGATATCTATATAATTCACAAAATATTAATACTGGGTGACCAAAGATATATAGAGAGTGAGCACAGGTGTATGACATATAAACTTACAGTAGCTGCACGTCTTTCACTGAAATATTTGCATTTCTGCAATTCCTTGTAAAGTTCACCTTTGGGTGCATACTCCAAAATCAAATAAACACGTTTCTGCAATGGGTTATTCCAGGCATAGAATGTAATTAGCAGTGTGACCAAAACTCAACCCTCTACCAAGTACCAACAACTCTAGGATATATTCTAATGATGTATAAGCATAAAAAGAGGTATACCTGATCGTAAAAGTATCCATAAAGGCGTAAGATATGGGGATGTCGGAGATGACTTTGAATTTCAACTTCTCTGCGAAGCTGATGCTCAACTTGTGATTGTTGTAATTGGCTCTTAAAGAGCACTTTCAGCGCAACAATATGGTTACTCTGTTCCAAAAATTCAATTCATTAAAATGAATATTTGAAGACAACAAGGAGAAGAAGGAAAAAATAACAACAGTACAAATCAACAGCGATCATATACAAAATAAACATTTTAGACTTCCAAATCAAACACAGCTATACAATTGATTGATGTAATTTCCCAATGTCAAATTTGCGATAAAGACAAAAAATCCCACACAAATCTTGCCCAAACAACTAAGCAGCATATCAAGAGTTTTCTCCAAACAAAAGTAAGCAAAAAAGGGGAGTAAAGTAAACATAACAAAAAAGTTCATAAAAGTATCACAGCTATGAACTATCCATGATCATCACAATACACATTCCTAAACAACCGGCACGATGACAATAACAACAGAATTTGAGAAAAATAGTAATTAGAAAAAGGTGCAATTAATTAAAACTGGAAATGAGAAAAGCTTACTCTCTTTTCTCTAGCCAGATAGACATGGCCAAATTTCCCCCTTCCAAGAGGTTTCCCAATATCAAAATCATTGAGGGTCCACCTTCTTTGCTCCCCAGCTGAAACCTCTGAAGAATCCTGCCAAAAAAATAAACAATGAGTGAGATTTAACATATCTTTAAACCTACCCAGAAACAATAACATCCTTAAATCTTCGAATTTTGAGAAACAACGTCCCTTAGACTTAATATTATTAGCTACCCTAAATCCATAATTGTTGAAGAAAACAAAAAAAAAGAGGATTTTGCTTTTGATATTGATTTTTCTTTTGTTGTCGAAGAGATTCGTTTGACGCACGCTTCGTGAATAATTTAACAATAATTGAATTAAGAGCGAGAAAGAGAAAGATGATTTAACAATTGAATTGAAGCAAATGTGGTGAATCGAAAACCCTAGGGTATGTTTTGAGATGTGGAAATGATTGCTAATAAATAAATGAAAAGAGAATAAGAATACCTTGTGTTGATGTTGATTTTGTTGTTGTGTCTCTGTTGCAATCGCCATTTGAGAAGAGCGATTATGATTAACAGAGAGAGAGAGAGAAAGAAATGACAATGAAGGAAGAAGGAGGAGGAGCTTACAATAATAGAGAGAGAGAGAAAGAGGAACTTGTCCTTCTTTCAATTATTTATTTATTTATTTGTATTATTATTAAGTCTTACAACGGTCGAAAAACGGATACAAGCCACATCCTCTACAAAGGCTATTTCTTCCTTACAAACATCATTTCATTCCTACACTGTCCTACTTTCTTTCATAATCTTACTTTTTTATTATTTTTTGTTTTTTATTTTTTTATTTTATCCAATGTTAATATGTGATATGTTTAGGACATTGAATAAGATACCGTTGAAGATATGTGATGATAACTATTTCTTACCATATCACACATTCTATCTCTAGATTATCAATAATATTTAATATGTATACATTGACAATGTAAGTATTTTTACACTGTTAGCAAATTCACACCATTCATATATTAGCTAGTATTAAATATTGTTACATAAATAAAAGAAAATTTTAAAAAATAAAAAGTAACATTTTGATTGATTCGAGACAGAGAATGAAACACATATTGCACTTGCACTGCTTATCTTATATTTGTAATGGTTGGAATACCCTGGTACTTCATTAATTATATCTTTGTTTTCCTTATCTTATTATGTTAGATTGTTAGTCTATTCATTTTTTTTAAGTATAAAAGTAAACTGGTTATATTTTATGCTTCCCTTATAAATCAAATATACAAAAAGTTATTTTCCTTTCATTTCTTATAGCCATAGTTGGAAAGGTAATTTTTGGTGCTGGTGTCGCATTCATTTTATTGGTGCCATAATTTGTGAATGCTATGCTACTATATAAAACTATATATCCACTACTCAGGGACCCATGGATAACTTCCAATCATATGATGAAGGAATAGGAACCTACAAATGAAATGAGCTTATTGGTTATGAGTTTTTTACACCCAACTTAATTACAGCAATAAATGTTACTATCTGGATTCTGGACTTTGATCTATCACAGGAGTGAAAAATGAGCATCATCTGAAGAAGTATATAGTGTATATATACTTCTTTTTGCAGAGATATTTTGTACTTGTTATTTAATAACATTCAAATTCATATTTCTTAATGAGAACACTTACAACTTCAAAAAAGTTCTATAATTGCTTCTGCCTATTAGTATAATGCATGTTATTATTACTTATTCCCCATTTTATAAAGAAATGTTTTAGGGATTGTTTAATCTAATATTCAGATGGCAACCAGTTCTACAATTTAGAAAGATATTTCAATTTCTCCAAATAATTTAGAGTCGTTATTACATTTTTTTTACGATTAAAATATTGAAAATTTTAAATCAGTAGGAAAGGTCGAAAATGGTTTGGCTGGACTATATAATAGTTTTTAATGTGAGTGATTTATCTATGAGGAGATGAATGCATAAGTGAAGAAACACAGAAATAATGAAATAACTTATCATATGGCTTCATAATAATAGCATGAAAGAAATGAGTGTTTCAGAAATGTTTTCGGACACTAGTCACTTATAAGGACAGGTGTTGGTTCTTGTGCTGTTGTGCAAATCAATTTCCATGCAAATCAGCCACGACACCATTATAAACCCTCTTCTATTGCCAAGTATTCTGCACCATATTCCACCCTTTATGCTATATTATACTACTACCTTCTCATTCACTCTCTTTATCTCAACTCAAACCCCAAAAACTTTCATCAACTTTCTCAAAACCCATCTCATAATTTTCCCTACCAAGGCATCAACACTATCATACCATCATGTCTGATCAAACAAGAAGAGGTTCATATGGATCATCCTATGATACCAGTTTTGATGTTAACAACAATAACAATAACTCAACCTCACGCCAAACCATTAAGTTCTTGACTGCTGCAACCATTGGTGTCTCACTCATGCTCTTATCTGGTTTAATCCTCACAGGCACTGTTATAGGTTTGGTCATTGCAACCCCTCTTCTTGTTTTGTTCAGTCCTATCCTTGTCCCTGCAGCATTTATCCTATTCATGGCTGCTTCTGGCTTCTTGTTTTCTGGTGGCTGTGGTGTCGCGGCGGTGGCGGCATTGTCATGGATATATAATTATGTTGCTGGAAAACACCCTGTGGGTGCAGATAAGCTTGATTATGCTAGAGATGTGATTGCAGATAAGGCTAGGGATGTGAAGGATAGGGCTAAAGATTATGCAAGTTATGCACAAGGGGGTACTACAACAGGATCTACATATTAATCATGATAGTGCATGTAATAGGTTGAAGCTTGCACCATTTGAGATTTGCATGTTGTAGTGTTGTTATTTGTAATGTTGTTCTGTTTGTATGTTAGTTTGCAGTGTTCTGTGTTGTTATGGTTTAAGTGTCTTGTTAGTTTTTGAAGCTAAATCTTTTACCTTATTTGTGCAATCATATTAATAAATCTCTTTTGTAGCCTGCAATACTTGTGCTTGTTAACAAATGTGTTTGATTGTTTCATCACTTAATATTCTTCTTTTTACTAATTTCATAAGATATGCACCGTGTGTATATATATATATAGTCAGTATATTATTCATCGGTGATAATATATAAATCTGTGAGTGCATACATTATTTTATCATTACATAATCTATTTGATTGAATTGGTAAAGCTTTTACATAAGCTTTTGATTGGAACATTTTTTTATTACATGCCACTTCGCATTTTCCACAAAACTTGATCTCATTTTTCATTCTTCATATACTTCCATTTGGATTAGCATTCGTGTACAAAATGTTGGTACGAAATAACAATGCTAAATATTATTACTGTTTAAAAAATCAATCACAATGAGACAAGTGGTATATCATGCACCCGTTATTTATAAGAGTCCATGAACGAAATAAAATCAAATAAAACGCAAGTAAAAAAGACCAACTTTAGTTTGCATGGTTTTTTGAAAAGTTAAACCAAACTAAAACGTTTTATTGCAAGTTCCAAGTTATGATTCCCCCACATAAAAAAAATACTCCTTTGTTATAAGCATTAGGGTATTTTCATCCGTAGGACTCTTTAACAATTAACATTTTGTCACGTCAAGACTCTTAATATTTTGTCACGTGAATATTTCACTGAGCATGCGACGGGTTTGGTCAAATAAGGACAAATCCTCCTTTGACCTCATCAAATTATTTTTTATATTCAAACTTGGTCCTAGACTCAAAGCAAACTCAATTTCAAATATTAATTGAATCAATTTTTGAACTCGAATTTAACCCTTAAATATAATACATAATACTTGTAGATAAAATCTTTTCAATATTATTATTATAGATATATAAGTTGACATATAAAATGGTATAAATACATGATTAAAAATTAAAAAATCAACAATATTATGTCAAAGAGATATAGTTATTCTATACTTAATTGAACACACCTATACAAACATGATGAATAACATGAGACAAGTTGAGTTGGATTATGTTTGTCTCGAGTTAGGATCCTCTTCATTAATGAAGAGGTAAGTGCTTTAAAATACAAAGGGAAATACAATTTTCAATGACATATCCCTTCGATTATAATAAAATTACACTTTTGACATTCAAAATATGTGTAAAAACATGTACTTGCCTCTCTATTAATGGAGATGATCATTTTCCGTTTGTCTTTTACCTGGCCCTTAATATTAATGATGTCTAATTTTTTTTTTACTCAAATCCAGCTCTAAATCCAATGAACCCGACCATATTTGATGTTGGCATAAACAGCAGGCAAACCAGTCCGGTGAACTAGGGTAAATGGCCTAATATAGCATGCCTGAACAACACAATATGCGGGTTAATGTCCATGTTGCTAAGACTTTCATATAATTAATATATTTTATAAATATTTTAAATATAACTTAGTGACGTGGCAGAAGGAGTGGTAAGCCAATTATAATTAATAAGGGTAGAAATATATTTACAAAAGGACAAGGTCGACCTTTAAAAAAGGAAGCATAGTATTAAGTCTACCATGACGTCACATTTAATAATTGAAGAGAATGACAAAACAGGCAGTAGCACAAGTTAAGAAGAAAACTCAAGCTACAATACATTAAATAGTGCTTATTTACTCCATATTTACAATGTGGAAAATCAAAGTGAATACTGAATGTATATTTATAAGAAAAAAGACTATTGAACATGAGATGTTACAGTAATGAATGCCTCTACAACTTGTATTCTGGATTTCTGTAGTTGTATTTCTCCCCATCTTGACTTGGAAAATGGGAAGGTAATGTTGAACATATTACATACCCTCATGACTGCCAAAATACCTCAAAATCATTACTATACAAGGAACGGTCTTGAATTTCCAGATTAGCGACATGCCAATTTATCAGTTGAGACTGTAAAAATTTACACAAAACCAGTCCACCTGGAAAAATCCACCATTCATTTTCATCCCTGCATCCACCAACAGTTTTGAAATAAGAACCTACACTAATCAGATTTTCCTAAATAAAAATCTGTTATGGAAGCTAGGAATAGCCTTACATGCCAATACTCCATGGTTGAGGGTGTCTTTTACTGGACGATGATTGAGAGCTATAATGAATATATCCGCAAAGAAATGCAACCACCTAATGAAAAGGATATTAACATAAGATCCTCAATCAAAGCTGAAAAAATGTAATTCATTCTACCCATATAAGTAGAAAAATCATTTGGCATAAAAAAATTAAATAAAAGTAACACTAATAAGCTGAAATCTGATAGAAAACTCACAACATTTATGAAGGATGTAAGGTTCCACAAAGCATAAAGACGTGCAAGGCCTGCAGAACGCCTTGGTCCATGACTAAAGAGAGCATTAATTCCAACAGGAAATGGGAGAAGAATGCTAAAAGGTAAAATCAACAGAACAAGGAAGACATCCACCATAGAAATTGAATACAACTGAAGCAGGGTAAGTAATACTAAACTAAAATCTCCTAGAAGAAGAATTGAGATTACCAAACCAACAAGATCCTGCAATCACCAAAAGGGGGGAATGTCTCTGTTATCAAATGATACTAGAAGAATCAGAAACTTCATTTCATACATAAAAAATGTCAATATAAGATACCTGATGCCCAACAGGTTTTGTATTATGAAGTATAAAAGAGAGAAGATAAAAGATATCTCTCTTCTCATCAAGCATCTGCAAATTGTTTATATCTAAAGCAGCTACTTGCGTCCTCCGCTTCATATAATTGTCCTCAAGTCTTCCTTGAGGGTTTACATGAGCTCTACTTCTTGGAAGCCCAGAAGGATGCTCCTTAACACTCTGAACCCTGAAAAGCAAAAAAAAAATCAAATAAAGCAAATCATTAAAATATCAACTATCATACATACCATGCTAGAAAATTCTCTAGTATGTAGTCAGAACATCATTCTTTTACAATATATCTCATGAAGATATGTCAAGTGTGTGGTAATGTGCTATGAGAATGAAGGGTTACCGTGATCTTTCTTCAATTTTTAAACCTCCATCAATACTTCCTCCCGTGGTAGGATGACCATCCTCGAGAGCATAAACTACAAGCCCATAGTGGCAATAACCACTACTTGTAGCCTGAAACCAGGCAAGATCAACTTGTACCTTATGGATACTTAATGCAGGATTGGCATGAGTCTCGAGCCATCTAAGGACAGGTTGAAATGTTACTCTAAGTCGTCCACGGCGAACTAACCGCAATTGTGCATTCAGCCCAGCAACCAATCGATACCATGTTGTAGGTTGAACTGACTGCCAACAACATTAACCATATGTATTAATTTTCTATTAACAAGGAAAAATATATAAATAAGTTCCCAAAGAATGGAACAGAAAGTAACAGAAACATACAAGTGTACTTAAAAATGCAACTGGTAACCCTAAATCAATAAACAAACCTGACTCATAAGGCTGGTAAGGATATTATCACTGTTAAGAGAGAATGGAGCCATATAACTTCCATCACCTCCGAAAACCAATGACATAGGGAATCTATCAAGTAATCGAGGAGGAAGGTCCGGCCTCTTTTCATCACCACCAAGGAAGAAATCCACATATGCAAGCATCAAATCAGAGGTTGCATTTACCTACATAATTTTACAGGTCAATTAACATTATGAAATAGCAGTTAGATTTACTCTGATTACAATTGAGATTAAAAGTTACAAAGCTAACTTAAGATCATTTTATTCTTAACAAACAGCTCTTCAATTCAAAATAAGAACAAATGAAGATTAGGTGACCTTGACACATCCAGTGGGAAAATACGATGAAAATTTTATCTCATTAACAATCAACATGCCCAAAAGTTGGGAACCAAGGAACTCAGCCTGTCTATTTATGAAAAAGAAGTCATAAAGATCAACCACGATGTAATAAATTAACTGGCATCTATTATCATAAACCATGGTTGGTCTAGGTATAGAACTTCAACTAACCAGTCATGACAAAGAAATAAAAACTAATCATTCAGTCAATATATGCCCACTTATCCTTATTAATGCACTTGACAACTATAGTTGATCGTATCAATGCACACTAAGATAGGCTTAATATCTACACCAAAACCAAGATATGTCATTAACAAAACAATTGAATATCTTAACAGCTCATTGTTCACAGGTTCAAAATGCATAAGAACAAGTCAAACCTTGATCCCTTCATAGAGAGCTCTAGAACGGCAAGAACGAAGGCAGGCATGATCATACTCTGATCGAACAAACTCACGCAAACGTTGCAACTTCAATCTCCGGCGACATTGTTGCCATGACCAAGCAAGGGGATATCCAAGAACGGAAAGAATGCTATATATTGCTCCCTCCCACCATTGATAAGCTGCTATAGCATTAATCTCATCCACAAATGTATTAAATGCACCCTCATAACTGCCATACCAAATGTGGAAGATTCCCATCTCAATATCATAACCAAATAACATAAATTAACAAAAACAAAATGGATGGCATCCTCAAATTTCAACCACAGAATCTACAAGGGATCAAACAGAAAAGAGTATTACTTACACAATATCCTGTATTTGTTCAGGAGGTATATGTGGGAGATGCCAGGGCTCACTGAAAGTATTAGGCCCCATGAAGTACATTCTATGAACATGACTTTGGGACTCCTCAACTCTGTTTGTTTCCAAGACCTAGGCATTTCACAGAAACACATCATCATCATAACATAACCAAGGATTTAAAAAAGAATAGCAAAAACAAATTAGAGATAGAGACAGACACAAATGCTACTGTTAAGGGCTACGGTCATCTTAATTCACACAATAAGAGAACAAGAAGAAAGAACACATAGTGAGAGGTAAACCTCATTTAGAGACTCCAAGAAAGGGAAAGAGTGGTCTATTTGAGAACCGTGTTGGGTGGGTCCTGGACCTGGTGATTCATCAACCCCAACAAATTTCATTCTTGCAACACTGAGCACCAGTGCCAGCAGAACCAAGAGACCCATAAGAAAAAGACCAAACAACCAAGGCCCACCAAATGTGTATATTAACTCTTCGATAGCTGTATAACAGTCTGGCATGTGATATCTGTCCGAAATGCATTCATAAGGGCAAGGAGTTTCCGCAATACCACCTGTGTAAAGGATCAAGACGAAAATTAATGCACTGATACAACGGATATTATAATAAGGATTGGTGTCTTTTAGTACATAACATGTAGCAAATAAGCGGTATCACATTACCCATTCCCCACCCACGAAAAAAACATGGACATATTAATTCATGATTGCAAAATATATAAAGAAATTCAATAAAATCCTTCAACTTTCACAATATGATACTTCAATACAATAGAATCCTTCAATTTTCATCAGAATAAAGCCTCTTGAGAGCCTTCGTAATTAAACATCCATTAAACTGTAAAATCTACCTCGGACTGAAATATAAACAGCACGGTGAGGAAGCTCATTAACAGGACATTGACGACAAAGTGATCGATCAGATCCAGTAACATTCTTGTAAGTGCCAGATGGACATTCCTGGAGGCAAGCATGAAGTAAAAAGCCTATGAATATAAAATTTAGAATTGGAACTGTAGAAGCGTCAATTAATCATCACAAGATGGAAAATATGGAGCCAGTCAGAAACATGAGACAGGGTAAAGAAAACCTATTAATCTGCGTAAGATTCCTAACATCTTGCCAAAAGCAGAGACCGACTTGAACACTGAGGCAAAGTGGAATACCAGTCAAGTATGTATGGTTGCCAATAGTGAAGGTCTTATCAAGCCAAGAGACAGAAGAAGCGGCAAGAAATGATCTTGGCTGAGAAGCTGACAGGGGATTGGTCAGTTTCTAGGTATTTCCGCTCAATTCTTAAAGCATTTCTCTGTCTCCTGTTTTCTCCATCCAATGCAATCCACACTCCATTTTCCTTATCTCTATTTCTCTGGTCATCTATATTCAAGTCCAGCACTCACAAATCTCAACTTCAACCAATATTTATTTAGACCATATTTCAAGTTCCTACAGCATGTTTAGTTTATTGTCACTCACAAAGAATCTATCAACACGTTATTTACTACCTTAGTAGCTTGCACGAGACCATTTTTTTAATATAATTTTAACCAGATGTATACCCATGCATCGCACATGGCCATAGCTAGAGCACATAAAAAGATATGGAATCATAACAGAATTAGGGGAAAGGAACGGGCTAATATACCTCACAAAATGTACCATAGAGCCCTTTGGGGCAAGCCTTCCCAGTTATAGTCCCATTTTGTCCGGATCCACCTTGGCCTTCACCCTTTCCTCCCCTATTATAACCACCAGATAAAATAAAATTTTGAAATTACCATTATAAAATATTAATAAAAATCAAGGGCAGAAGTGGAAATAAAATAGTCGGTGGTAAAAGGTTGAAACAGAAAACACCGAGGGCAAAAGCTTAAATAAAATAAAATAACAAAAAGATATTTAATTTTCAGAAGGTTAGGCTGCAATCAGCCCGTGGGCGAATATAGTTCCGACCCTGATGAGAAGTGATCATGAGAGAAAACGTTACAATTAGCTAATTCAAACTATAAGGATAATGCATAGAAAATATCTCCCCACTCACCCTAATAACAACTCCTATCACAAAGAAGGATAATGCATTGGCCAAAATGATTAAAAGAAAAGATTTGCTAAAGATTCACAGACCTCAAACATTTCAAGACCTTTTCTATGAGCACTGGGTGTGCCCTTCCACATTACAGCAGTTTTTTATGGTCTGGAAAGTTTGGCAAGTGTAAATATGACAATTCTGTGACAGTATGCTAACTTTACTATTATTTTGTGTACCTAGCTAGAGCAGAAATAACAAATTTTTAAGGGTGTCTCATTGTCCTTTAGTTTGGTTTTCAGATAGGTTTATGTTCTTACTCTCGCGCGATTTCTTCACAGCATTGTTTTAAGGGAGCACAAAGGTTGTTCGGTAGCCTTGCTGCTTTAGTAGTTTCCTTTCTTGATTTTGCATTTTTTATTTTTTATTTTTTCTACCTCTTGAGAATACCCTATCCTTGTCCAGATTGTACTTATCTCTTCAATCATACTTTTCTCTATCTATCACAAAAATGAAGTACATTAGCTAACAGCCCTCTTATCAAGTTATTCTTTTGCAAGGATGTCCCTATCAGAAGACATTACTAAGCTTACTAATATGGCAAGTAATGACAATCCATTCCTCTAGAAAGGAAAAGGATAACTACAATAAAAAACAAAGGAGAGTGACATCAATTGCCACTACACTTATTTTAAATCCAGCATATAACATCAAACACTGGTGGCATAGTTGCAGTTTATTTTTGGGATAAAATGGCGGCAGGCACTAGAAGACACATCACTTTCTTGCAATTATAGGTATTATGATAATTCAAATTTAAAAAATATAGTAGAATTGCAACAAAAGCTTACTATAATCATACCCAGTTTGAACGTCTCCTTTCACACTAGCAATGGGCTGATAAACATCTCCGGTGGGAATGTCAGACCAATGAAAGTGAATTCTTCCACCACCTCCACCGCCACTCCCATTAAAACTGCTATATCCCCCAATACTGGAAAGAATAGCTGATCCACCAATGGCCACACTATGGAGAAACAGCAGTATAGTACCACCAGATCCACCCCCAGGAGCTCCAGTAAAATTATCAAAAATCACATTTTTTTCCTTTCTGATAGCTGGTTCAAAATCCTCTCCATCGGCACTTACAGAACCATGAATAGACAAACTTGAAAGAGGGTGTTCTAATGACCCAATGACTGCACAACAGATGTAACACAAGAATGAAAGTTAAAGGAAACACAGTGATAAAAATCTTCCACTATTCAAAAGAAAACCCATTAACTGACTCCAAATATAAGCTTACCTATGATACCTCCCCCGGCAGTGGTATCAGCTGAGCTGCCCATTCCACTTCCACTACCAAGCTCACAGGGAAGACTTGCACTTCCATAAGAAATGCCACCTTCAATACAGTTATCATTATAACATGCATCCCCACCTTTACCACCATGCCCACCACCGCTGCCAATACCATTACTTGTACTATTTCCGCTGCCCAAACCACCAGTACAACCTGCAAATTAATTGTTAAGATACAGAAAAATATAGAAAAATACAGGTATGAGTTAAGAAGTGACTAAAACCTCAAGGACAACAAAGAAACATACCCATTCCAGAGGCAGAAATTATTCCAGAAGATTCAACAGTTATGGTCCTTGCCCTGTGAAAATGAACAACAGAACCCTTTATAAGGCCTTCAACAAGGATGTCCTCAACTCGGCAGATCTACAGAAGCAGCAACAGAGCTTTCAACTATAGACGTATTAGCATTGCAGAATTCACCATAACATTAAAACTTTAAAGATTACCTGAAGTGTGAATGACAAGGATGAGTTCACATTGCAATCTTCAGGAGGCTGAAGTAATTCATAGGGACAATCTTCGTTGTCACAGTAAAGCTTTGGAGTACTGGCAAACACAAGAGTATATAAATATAGCACAATCTTAAACTAAAGCATGGAGTAAGAAGTCAGCAAATGATGATTTGACAACATCAAAACGTACACATCATCAGTTGTTGCATTCTCCAAGGGGCCACGCAAGACAGATCCAGGCCCAATCTAAAAAATTCCAAAACCAAACTAACATTTTAGAGGTAAGACCAATAACTTAAACAAAATACAAGCAAATATACATGTATCAGCAATCACTATTGGCTACTGCCAATAAGCAACAAAGTTGCCACAACGATTCTATTTAAGACAAGAGAAAATGTGAAAACATCCAAACCTAAGGCCAAAAGATGTTGGGAAAACCAAGAACATTAGAAAAGTACAACCAAGTAACCATTGACCAAAGAGACAATGGTACATTGCACCCCCAAAACTATGCTCAAGAATGAGTAAGCACCTAGCTCAGGATCCTACAGTGAGTACAGCTAATAACCAAATAAGATTACTTGGAACAATAAACAAACAAAAGAAGAAGAAAATCATGTCATTGTGGCCTAAATATACCTTGCTTTGGGGTATATGGTTGGAGTATTATGGTTAAATTTTAGAGCAGTGAGCAGTCATCATTGACCTTAATCTGTATATGATAGGATTGTCTACATGGCTTCTCTTTGGTGTTCAGCTGAAGGTTTCTGAAGGTTAATCTGATAGGTAATCAGATTTTAGATAGGTGAATAGATTTATTGTAACTGCTTTCTATTACAGAATTATGTTTTTGTTCAGGAGGAAAGTGTCTCCCTTCCTTTCATAGTTTCATTATACTAAGAAAAATCACAAGGTCGTCATAATTGAAATATTAAAACATACAATATTGTATTAGATTATTATTATCAAAATAAACAAACAAAAAAACAAAGACAAAATGAGAGACATAGCATGCAACAAACTCTAAGTCAGTAGGAAAAATGTTTTCCAGCTAACCAGTAAAAATAAAAGAATAAGAAACAATAAAAATTAATATGAAAGATTACTAAAAAGAAAAGAGATAACTGGATTCAATACACTAGACGAATCAGATGGAGGAAATTGAATGCTTAAAAGACTGCACAAATGATCAGTGTACAAAAAACAGTGTCTCACATGAA
Organism: Lupinus angustifolius; assembly: GCF_001865875.1. Classification (NCBI taxonomy): domain Eukaryota; kingdom Viridiplantae; phylum Streptophyta; class Magnoliopsida; order Fabales; family Fabaceae; genus Lupinus; species Lupinus angustifolius. Next base: position 14,264,734 of record NC_032022.1, on the reverse strand, counting down.
TACTATAAAATAAGGATAAAACCAAACGCTGTGCTTCAATCCAATCCCCTGGTCCTGACAAATTAAGTAGTCCTTGTCCATGAACTCCAAGGTTTGCATTAGAATGTATCACAGAGGACTCCTGTTAATAAAAAAAGATGTGTCAAAATTGCACATAAACCTATGCAATAGTATTATGCAGTGAAGGAGTTGTTAAATACCCTGAGAACAATCAAATTACTAGCCTCAAGCAATGATGTTGACACTGCTACATCTTCCCCGCCATCTATGAGCATTTTTGAGTTCCACATCAAGAACATTTTTACCGTCATGCGTAGAGCTCCATATACCTTTGTCACAAATTAAATGAATTTTTAAAAGCATAAATAAATGACACTGGATCTTGACTAGCAGTAGTTTGCAAAATAAAATAAATAATTAGTGCCAGCTTATGTCTGATTTGTTCATTTATGTTTAGTAGTTCTTGATAAAACAAGTAACAAAAATCGGGAGTATATGAGTCAGTTTTATAGCACAGTTCAAAATGTCTGATATGTTCATTTTAGAGGTAAGGCTTGACAATGAACCAAGAAACAAAATCTACTAAACAAGCTCTCAGAGGTTCCATCTACCTTCATCACAGAATCACTCATCAATAGTTCTTCAGCCAATAACTCAAACTCTGATGTAGCATAGTGTCGCAGTCCAAAGCTCAACACCCCACCCTGCAAGACACTTATCTGTCCTTGCACCTATAAAACGACAAGGAAACAGAGCATATAGTTGAACTTACATCCTCACAAGCCACATATTTATTCATGATAGACTGAAATTGAGAGGGAACATGCATTGCTGTGTAAAGGGAGGTAAGGGTGGAAGCTACAGTTTTCTTTTCTTTTTTGGGAGGAAAGAATTGTTTAATTGCAAAGGGGAGAGAACACAGACGAAAAATAGCACATTCTCTAAGCAGCAACCAACCAAGAATACTAAAAGATACCAAAAAATTATTATGAGATTTCTGATCCCTTTACATATCTAACAAACACCCAAACCCCACTAACTATATTAGATAATAAGAGAAAGAGAGGGGATCCACTTACTCAAGGAGTAAATAAAAAAAACTACTTAACATCTTAGCTATCCATTCTATGAAAATGTAACGATTCACGTGATTTAAATTAGTCAGTAGATCTGAACCATTAGATTTTCATAGAATGGATGGCTAATATGTGGAATAGGTTTTTTTAACTTACTCCTAGAGTAAGTGGATCCCCTCTCTAAGAGAAAAGGCAGGGAAACTATTTAAAAACTAAACAAAATACAATTAAAATTCAAGGATAAGGGAAAGGCAATATATGGATTTAAAAGAATATATACTTAGCTGCACAAGCCAAGATAAGCACTATATATCAAGTAATTGGACCGCAGGCATGTGAAACACACAAGGACTCCAGTAAATTATGGCAATTGGTGCTTCATTCCTTTTATTTCTATGATTTTAACAGGGATATTCTGGTTCTCTGATTAATTAAAAAGATGGCCAGTTGCTTCAGCAATTGGCTTCTTTGAGTGAGACAATTTTAGTAATCACAACACAAAATATACACCTATACCTCATTTGGTACATTGAATGAAAGAGGACTGATCAGAAATTCAGAATTTTTCAGATATGTAAATTGGTAAAACATTAAATTCTTTTTTCATTGCTATCAGTTCAATCAGATGAATTAAGTGACTCTTTTACCTTCTTCAAATGTTTCATTCTCATACATGTATTCATGTTTTGTGTTTACTGATGAATTTAAAAATTATATAAATATCTTGAAGATAAATACGGTAGGAAAAGGATATATTCGAAGCGAGGAGGAAGAAAGAGCAAAGGGATTGATTACAAGAAAATTGATATAAGGATTATCCAACTATTTATGGATCTGAATTTGACAGACCTGTACACGACTCCAAAGCAAAGGAACTGTGGCCCTAGCCTTATTTCGAACATAAACATTAACCATGAGAGGTTGATTAGGAAAATCCAGGAGCAGTGTTTCTGTATCAGTTGTCAAGTTAAAGTTATCAACTGAAAGGCTCCGAGGAACTGCATCAAAAAGTGTCCCAGCAGCACCAGCATTTTCAGGACAGCCAATGCTATCACCCCCTGAAATAAGAAATTGATTGTGCAGTCAACTTAGCTAAACACAACAATAAAGTCATATAAGAATTTCAAAGTCATCTGATGATAAGCCAAAGGGATGGGCTCATTAAACTAGTTAGCAATCTCTCACCATGTTAAACTAATAAGGTATATATTAAGAGCTTACCATGCATCAGTACTTTTTGCAAAAAAAGGTTTTGTGCAAAGCATATCTAGAAAGAGCTAAACAGCGCAAACACATAAAATCCTCACCATGCACATATATTTTGGGTTCCTCATGCCTACTGAAAACCTCAACTGAAACTCTGCCACCACCACCGCCAGCAAAACCATCACCTCCACAAGCACTTATCCTCCCACTACCAGTCCTGCTCTTTAAAAGAAGATAACAGATCAATGAAAATGCATTGAAGTATTAAATCATGTTTCTCCAAATAAAATTTGAATGAAATATATAAGAATAAGAGTAAACCATCAATCCATTCCCCTAATGGCTTTCTTGCCACCAATTAAGTCTTAGTCCTTAAAATAGAAGTATGGTGACACTTTAAATCTTCTAAGGACTTAATTGGTGACAAAAGTCTTCATTGGCCTATCTGGCACCACTATAACATACTAAGTTAAAGGTTTTCTCCATATAATAATAACATTTGAAATCTTTCTGATTCAATAAGAACATGCTTGTGTTAAACCAGATAGATCAAATTAGGTAACAAAAAAATAAATAACTTATTACATTCTATAAGCCTTGATGTAGATGCTGCCTCCAGAGCCCCCTCCACCTTTGGTTCCTCCATCACCTCCATCAGCCAAAAGACTTGCATTCATCTCGAGAACTTGATGAACAACCATCCATACTCGCCCACCACCCAATCCACCATAATCACTCTCCTTACTCGTCGAAGCACCCTTACTCCCAAAACTATCCGGTATATCCAATGAAGCCCACGCATACGCATCCCCTCCCCAAACATCCTCCGGAAGCTTCGTCGAGTCCACCAAACAACTCGCACCTCTCCCACCGTGTCCCCCGCCTCCACCATCAATCCCTTGAGGCGTGCCACTCGTCTGAGGCGGAGGATCACCGGCCATACCAGTATTATTAATTAAAGTACCATTCTCGAAAACAACATTATCCGCCTCCAATTCAAACGCTCCGGTGACGATCGAGGCATTTGCTCCTAAACTAAAATTACCGGTAACGTTAACGGTTATCATGCATCCAGGAATCTCACAATGGAACTTCACACCAGGGAGGATGTTAAAATTTCCCTTCCCCGCTATATACACATCGCCGGTAATGTTCGCATCGTTCACTATCTTGCACGTTGTGTCCAGAGAACCTACACCGCCGAGATCGTCAACACACGACACCGAGGGCGGATGAGGTGGCGGCGGCGGAGGAGCCGGAGGGGAGTAATCCTGGTGAGAGAGACTCCAGTCAAAATCAAAATCAAAATCAGTTATCGAGAAATCACGGTCATCGGCGGAGGCAGAAACGGCGAGGATGAAGAAGATGATGGTGATGGAAAAGAAGAAACGAAATCGAGGCATTGAGCGGTGGAGAAAGGAGTCATTAGATTGAAGAGAAAAGTGTTGACATTGAAATGAGAGAGAAAAGGGTGTGGTAAAAACCCTAGTAATTTGAAAACCCTAGATATCAATATCTTAGAGACGCACGAGGAACAGATCAGAGAAGAAGCACGATGCTAATGCTGATGGGGATGGGTTATGAGATTTATATGTCTCTGCAATCACCACTAACTTCTACAAACAAATATTACTAAATAAGTCTATGTTTGTGTTTTTTTCGTAACAAGTATTTTCCTTTTTAATATTTGTTTGGAGTTCTCTGACTGTTTTTCCCAATAAATATCACTTAATAATTGAACACTTAATTTTGAGATTCTTTTCTCTTATTATTATATTATTATCATTCATTTTTATTATTTATTTTAAAGAGTTGAAGATGTATAAAACTCATCCATTCTTTTTTTCATGCTCAAATATTAAAATGGTGGTTATTTTAAAGTTTTTAAAACTATTTAGAAAGTGGTTTGTTTGGAGGAGTTACCTAACTTGTTGGACACTATGTTTTAGACGGATAATTTTACGTTTAACGCTTGTATTTATTTTATTCATTTTCTCTGGGTAATAAAAGCAAAAGAACAAAGTTAAGTCATCAGATGCGGTCAAGTTCATGTGATCCTCTGTGTTCTACTCTTTTCTAACGTTAACTCTTAATTTGGTATTCACATGACTGAATGTCTAAATATCATTTTTTGTACTTGAAATGGAAATTCAGTTATAATTTGGTGAAATCTGTGTTGGTTTAAGTGTGGTATATGTTTGATTCTCTTTAAGTAAGGTTTTGGGTTCGAATATTGTGGATGAAAAAATATTCACTGGAGGATAAAAAATATTCGCCGGTATATGTTTGATTCTCAGCTTGAACATAATTGATTTCAGAGTGAAAATAGTTATGAGAAACAAAAAAAATAGACTGAGTGATTTACATTGAAAATAAAAAAATAATAATCCTTTAGTTAGATTTAGTGATGCCTAGATGTTTAGTGAGATAAGTGATTAAGACAATTTATAATTATTAATATCTATAAGTAAGTTAACACTTTACTTCTACTACTAGTCCAACTCCAACTCTTAAGATTAGTTGCTATAGTTTTTTTTTCCGTTGGTTGTCTAACTGTATCACAACTTAATTTAAATAAATTCATAAAGGTTATAATACTTTGAGTGCTTATATTTAGAATTAAATTGATTGATTTTAGATTCTCATTATTTCCTTATTAAATGGACAATGTTTCAACAATTAAATGATTTATTTATAATTTTTATTTTAAAAGTAGTTTTGTTAAACAACCTAAAGCCAGTAATTAAAAATCAATATTTATGATTTTGAATTTTTTAACTCAGAAAAATGTTTTTAATTTTTTATAGCATAAGAATGAAAATGACATCAGCACAAATCCAATGTTTTATCATCTTGTGCACGAAGATCGTTGTTCTGATTGGGGAACACGGTGGACTTCACCGTGTTGGATATTTTCTATCTTTACCAAATCTCACACCACTTTAAGGAGCGTCAGAGACACACCCCTCGATTAATTAATGAAATTAAATAACCGACGAAACCACGCGGAGTGAGAAAAAGAGCAGGTTATATTAATATTATAATGAACAAGACATGAATCTAGTACTATAACGTCCCACTAAATCACAATGTTAAGATTTCGATTTTTAGGAGCAACATGTATTGAGAGGTTGTTAGGAGGGGTCACTACAAAATCTAGAAATAATTAATTTTTTATCCAAAAAGACTTTAGTAGTACCATAAAATATTAATATTATTACTAGCGTAGAGCACACGCACGGATCATTACTGCGTGAAGGCGCGTAGAGATAGTACCACGACAAGCGTTGTAAGAAGTAAACGACAAAGTCTGCACCTTACATAAAGGATGGAGCGACGAAATAGAAGTAAGTAGGGCCGTGAGGTGACGAATGAGGTTGCGCCACCGGTTTTAACGGAGGGTGTTGGTGGCGTTGTGAATGTGTTTGGTTGCATGTTATTGAATAAAAGAATTAAAAATGTGTTATTGTGGAAATAACGGGTGATGGGTATTGAGAGTAAAAGGGGACACGTGTATAAATAGAGAAGTGCCAGAAAGACAATGCAGAAGGAGCTTACTCATACTGGTTTGGTGTCTTGGGTGCTTCCAATGATGCCACTCATTCAATCTTGTATGGACCATGGAGAATCCTACGTCAACCTATTTTTCAATCATTAGTCTACATTTTAATTTTGCATACTAATTTTTAACATAAAAATCTAAAAAATAGGTTGTATAATGATAATACAAAAAAATGTATAATTTATACATTGAAAACGTAAAGATTTATGCACATGCACTCATCATCTACCTATCATTTGAATTATTATTTTTTTAAAAGTCAACAATAATTAATTATAGTTGATAGATGATACGATGACAGTATATAAAACTTATACAATGTCAATACATACATTTTTTCCTGTAATACAAATGACTTTTAGAGTGCCTTTGTTTCTGGTATTAAAAAAATATTCACCCATTCAAGTTATAAAAAATGTTGATTGGTATAAACATTTCTTGAGAGAAAATATATTCTCACACTTTAATGCCTTTTTTGTTCCCAATAGTTTGGGAATGTTTCATTCCCCATATAAAATTTGAAAAATTTCAATTGTACCCATGTTTCCCATTAACTTCTTATGTCCCACTAATTCTTCATTCCGCAAGACATATTCTATACAAAAAAAAATTTAGATAAGGAATCAAATATCAATTTTTTGGTTTTGTAGTTATATTTAAGCATTATTTAGTGTAAATTTATCATTTTAGTTATATCACATCAACTATAAAACTCAAGTGATAAATAAAATAATATTTTTAGAATTTGAGAATTTTGATAATTATAGAATCTATTCTCATGAATATATATCATAAACAAACATATTTTCAAGTTATTCTCATTGTCAAAATCTTAGATGATTTTTATACCATAAAATGAATGGTGTGATGTTTATAGTGTGTGGTCTATTTTAAGGTCAAATGTTTATAGTTGGAGGCATTCCATGGTTGAACCATCTTTTTTCATTCCTTCATTAAGGTTCTTTACTACATTGTTAGCTCTCTTTTTTTGTTACTACGCCTCATTCTTGAAAACTTCTCTTCACCACCCCCAGCATTTATTTATTTCCTAGCCACTCTTCTACCAAATCTAAATCTACCCTTCTAGACTCATCATTCAACTCTTGTACTTCTGTATTCTCAACAAGAATGTAAGGCATTCCATTGGTTTCAAATTGTGGAGTAATATGATAGGATTACAATGAGTCAGACTCCTCTTCATTACTCGAGATGACAGTTATGTTGAAATACATAGAAAAAACAAAGGACGTTAACACTTGTTCTTTTAATTTGTACTAAGATTACATTTTCATCCTTAAAAATACACTAAAAACAGAATTGTCATCTCCCGTAATGGAGAAAAGTCTGACTCTATCATAATATACTTGGTACCTGTTAAACAAATTAAGTTGGGGATAGAGAGAAGGATGAAATGTGTAAAAGAATTTACAAGTTTATTATAAACTCAATTTTGCATGCTAGAGTTACACATAATCTTACAACATTCCAGACATTTTCCCAAGAACAAACAAGAAATGTTGGAAGCCTCATCTTGTTTTGAAAACCATAACCACTTCAGAGGCAGCTACAATATTACACAATTTATTTCCATGACCAGAGCTAAGAATAGCTATAAACATTATCACATGATTTATCATTTACACTGACATCATAGAACTCAGACTCTCTAAAATACATCTAACATATCTTTAGTATGGTGTGATGCTGCAACAGCAACAATTAATAGCGCTTTTCACCACAATGGTGCAACTATTATGGGCCAAGAGTTTGTATTAGATTCCTCATATGAAGCTAGAAATGATGATGATGATATTAAAACTTTCCCAAAGCCAATGGTAATCTACAAATCCAAACCTAGATAAACATTTAAATTCGAGACGGATGATTTGTCCCGTAATTTTGATAGCGCATTCTTCACTAACCTTCTCACCCACTCTTTGCTAACTTTGAAAAGCCTCCCTATATCCTGAAGAGACCTGGGCTGGTGATCAATTAGGCCGAACCGTAGGATTAATATTTGTCTTTCTCTAGAATCCAAGCAATTCAGGAGATCATATATGTCTTTTCTCATGTGCTGCTTCATGACAGCGTCTTCGGGACTCCCTACTGCTGTATCAGGCATAAACTCCTGCAGGCATCAATGCCATGAAACAGCTTATAACTAGAATAACAATAACAACATTTACATAATGTTGTACAAGAGTTTATAGTGTTTCTATATATTTTCCTTCCTATAGTAGTTATTGCCCAAAACTATATGCTTTATGAGAATACCAATGGCTGTAAAAACAATTATTAAACATCAAGAATTTATTAATGTATTGGATCAACCAAGTAATTTATCTTCCTTTTTATTTTCTTTGCCGAAAGGCATAGACTTTTGTCATGCTGCTTGGCATGTACTGAGATTTGCACCTTTGGTTTCTTTATCAATAATGAATATGATGATTAGGAGAAAAAAACATGAGAACAATCATACAGCACAAAAAATTATAGTGGCGTGCAAGAGAAGGAAGTATTAAAGGAATTTTGATTCTTACCATATATTTTATACTATAGCAGTCCCCTACCTTCTGATCAATTGAAGCAACAACTCGCAAACAATTGCTAGCTGATCTAATTTTATCCAGAGAAAGACCCGTCATCTTTGCGATTTCATAATCATCCGGGCATTTCATACAGGCATTTTTCAAGGATTTTTGTGCTTTCTGTATCTGATTTATTGCCTTGCTCAATGACCACTAAAAGAATAATGAAGAGGAAAACAAAAGAAGATCAAATACAACGTCTTTCTGGCATAAAGTTGCTAATAAGAAATAACATGTCCAGAAAAGGAACATACAGGGACTACAATACTTCGAGCATATCGTGACACCATTCTTGACATTGATTTTCTTATCCAGTACTGCACATACGTTGAGAATCTGTACCCCCGTGTACAGTCAAATCTCTCTGCACCTTGGAGAACACCTACATATCCTGCCTATGAAACATGGAGAAAAAAGTTGCAGTGCAGTGAGAAGCTAATAGGAAGGGGACAATCATGTAACTATATCATGTCTGTGTCCACAATTATATTTTTATTCAATATTTATACTATTAGTCAATTTCATGAAAACATAAATCAAAGCACAAATTACCAAGGGTAGCATCTCGTAACTTCTTTCAATGGTCCTTTCATGTTAAATATCAATATAGTACTCAGTATTTCAAGTGTTCTCTGTTCACACAGAATTTGTAACCCCTCCTACCGATTTCTCTGTTTGCAGTTTATCAACAGAACAAAATCTCTCCCATTTTTATCTAGTTTAGAAGACAAATATCAACACATTTTGGTGAGATTCATGTGCCTGATAGTAAAAAACTTACCAAGTGTATTGTTTATGAACATTGAAGGGCGATGTAATGTAACGGATGTTTCTGAAATGAAGGGATAAACTGCAGAAATTTAAATTTGTGTCGGGTAAGTGTAAGTACCATGTCATATATTTGCATGACCTCCCTTTTCTATGAATTGATATCCATTAACCCAGTGTTTGTCCCTCCCTCCCCACCCCGCCCTTCTCTCTTGTATGCAAAGTATCTTGAATGATTTGCAGTGATTTTAACGGCCACAAGTTGTTCACTATGGGATCGTCAAATATCTAATGCATTATTAGGAGACTAAGGTTCTTCCACATCAATAAATGCGATGTGAACATTCAGGCAAAAAGTCAGGTACAAAACTACTAGTCAACTATAAAAATGACAAAGAAAACTACACACGATAACAATTGGAACAAACCTGAAGCAAATCTTCCATTGCTATTCCCATACCCTTGTATTTCCTAGCAACGTATAGAACTAAGGGACGAGTACTTCGTATAAGCTCATCCCGACAATACTGGCCATAAAGTAATTTCTGCTTAAGCACCTGCTCATCAACTCCAGCTGCTTCTGCCCAGTTACTCAAGCTCGCTACTTGCTTGGTATCATCTTCTATTGCTGCACTAATTTTCTCCAACTCTGCAAGTACCTAGAGTAGTACATACTTTAAATGTTTCATTCATAAAGCATGGTACCAGCTCATTCTATTTTGTTGAAATTAAACTAACCTTTATTGCTTTTGACATTTCTGCCTCCCTTCTAGCAACCACTATTCTATTTTTACCATTTGATTCTCTTTTTACGGAAGAAGTTCGCACAAACAGTAGTTCTTCCTGTTCCCGATCAGCCTTCAAAGGCAACGATGGAGACAAAATTTCTGTTGCAGTAAATGCTCTCTTTCTTCTTGTTTTATTTTGCTTTTTCCGACTAGAATGAACAACAACTTTATCCATGTATTCGTCTACTCTGCTGTTTTTCCGTTGCTCTCCAAATTGATTAGGATGGCCATTCGTAAAGTCCAAGACACGCGAGGGTTCAATAGCTCTTGACAGACAGGCCTCGAAAAATTCTAGAGCTCCAAGCTTTCCTAGTTGCAACATAATATCATCTCTCAACTTCTGTGCTTCAGAATCAGCAAAAGTTTCTTCCAAAGTACCAAGGTTTTCCAATAACAAACGAAAATGTATTCCTCTGAAAGTTTGATACTTCATCGAGGCCGTAGATATCTCTTCTCCAAAAGGCATCCGGGTATCATCAATTACTTCAAGCACACTACTCCGCGACCTCTTTCCTTTGTTTACCTGATAAAGAAACACCTGTAAGATTTAATGGACTTACTTAACAATATAATAACATAACAAGCACTGGTACCAGAAAATGACAATATCATATGACTTGATAAAAAAACTGTGTTGAACCTTAATTTCTTGTCTTTGTAAAGAATCATTATCCAAGATTCCCAAGGCTGACGAAAAACAAGTGAATGTCCTTGGAAAGCATTTATGAGAAGTTTCCACTTCCTCATAAACTGTTGAAAGGGAAGGTATCCTCTCAGAATTGAAAGTACTTTCTCTGCCACCAGCTGCATCATAAAAAACATTATGATAAGAAATCAATAATGAACAAAATCATATGATAAAAAAAACTATTTTTTTTTCATTGTTATTAGTTTCAGATAATAAAGGAGCAGAAATATAACTAAATAGGTGGACTACAGACCCATAATTGATAATTATCATACTTATCTAAAAAGCAACAGCATTTTTAATACATGATCTAAATGAAAATGTATTATGAACAAAAAATGATATAATGAATGAAAAAAAGTGACCTTGAGAAGAAGAAAGCTTGATGGGTGAATTGATGAAGAAATGAGGAGAGTGAATAGCAGAAGAAGTGTAATTATAATTGAGCCTAAGGTTAAGCAATCCCATTATGTAAATTGAAAAGGAAATTGAGTAGAATGACATAACAAGTTGAGTTTTCTAATAAAGATATCGCATGTCACTTCTTCCACCACCAATTCTTCATCTCCCTCCCAATGGCTGCAAACTCTTCTCATTTTTTCCACTTTCTACTTTTAATTCCTTTTTCTTTAACACTTTTTTTAGCCAATATTATTATTTATTTTGCATGAATGATTATCTAATGATAGTATAAAAAACTCTTACACTATCAATATATATAATTTTTTTTTTATTATATGGTATCTATAAATAAATAAAAAGGAATAAACAAAAATAAACATACCATTTTTTATGTGAAAAAGATGCATGGATTGACAATGTATGATTTTTATATACTATCATTGTATTATCTACTCTTGATATTTATTCATTGTTGATTTTTTAGAAAAAGTAACTGAAATAAATAGCGGATGATCTAGTGTAAGTGTATAATTCTTTACATTGACAGTGTATAGATTTTACACTCATTTTTTATATGGTACTTATAACTATCGTTGGAATTTGGGCTATGCCGGTGGGTCCGCCCGCACAATTTGGGCGGACAGGGCATGAAAAATGTGTACATCTGCCCTAAAATATTCGCCCAACATTCCCTTTTCATCCACAGACATTTCAAACGGGGGACAATGCGGCTCATGAGCATCATTGAATAGTACAATAAGAAATTTGATAGGCCAAGTATGAAAAAAATAATTAATGTTCTCACCACTCAAGTACAAGTGTACAACGTATCAAATTTTCAAAATATAATATTCTACTAATTAAGTGTATGACCGATTTATGCAAAACAAAATGTTATATTTTGTATTTTGAGTCACACTATGCATCCATCTAATCTCAAGTATGATAACATGAATATTGCAATGTTCAGCAGTGAAATAAAAAATAAGAGACAATATAATGATATATAATATATTGCAATGTTACATGTATTGTATCATTTTTAGTTTTTTTTTTAATTTAGTGCGACTCATTAGCCTGCCCTGCCCATGTTTAGGGCGAGCATGACATGATATTCCATGTTTTATTTAAAAGTTTATAATCATAGTCTAAAAGGGGAGCACATATTTTTCTCCATGTGCTATGAATTGTGATTAGTTAAAATATATATTTAAGTTAAAAATTTAATTATTAAATACTTTTTTAACCAATCATAGATCATGACACATGAAATGGTACAATATTATGAGACTCAAAATGTGATCCTCATAAAGTTAGTATTTATGGAGCACATGCTAAAAAAAAATAAGATAGCAATGGTTAAAGGACACAGATCACCTGTCCCCATTCCTGTCGTATTTTCCTGTCCCAATCCATTAAAAAATTGACACTTTATTAAAAAAAAATTTAAAAACTTAAAGTAACATATGTGCATTACTTGGAAAAACCCTATTGACTTGGGACAAGGGGACACACTGATTTTGGGAAAGGCGATCCCATTCCATGGCTAAAAAAGGCAAATTTACACTGCAAATGTACCTTGACTGAAATATTACAGTCTTAGTACACATTTTAAATTATTTACCATTTTAGTATACTTTTGGGAGAATTATGAGTAATGGTGCAAAGTTATACAAAATTGTTAATGTAGTTCCTGAGTTTCTTTCTTTTTTTAAAACCTCTCATAGCTCGTTATTAAGATTGACAATTTGGTTTTTTAATATTTTCTTAGTTTGGCAAAATGCAATCCCTCCAACTCAATGCAATGCTGATTTTACTTAATATTTGAAGGATTTTTAGGTGAAAATTCTGGGATAATATTAGTCATACTTTTTCCTACTTGATTAAACTTATATTTTATACTTTTAGATTCATTTAATATAATATTACGTAATTTTGAGATAATGTTAAAAAATAATATTTTTTTCAGGAAGGAAAAAGACAACATAATAAAGTATTACATGAATTCACACAAAATCATAATAAAGACAACATTACATAATATAATATTACATGAATCTGAAAGTATAAAACATAGAAGTTTAATCAAGTAGAAAAACTATTGCTAACATTATCCTAGAAATGTAACCTAAAAATCCTTCAAATATTAAGGAAAATAAGCATTGCATATTTAGTTGGATATTGCTAAGAAAAGCAACATGAAACTCGTCCCCCAGAGTTGTATAGAAAATATTAAAAAACTAAAATCGGAAATCTCAATAACGAGTTGTGAGGGTTTTAAAAAAGAAAGAAACTCGAGAACTGTATTAACGATTTTGTACAAAACTCGGCACGATTCTCTCAAAAGTATACCAAATGGTAAATAATTTAAAAGGTGTACCAAGACAGTAATATTTCAATCAATGTGTATCAATAGTGTAAATTTGCCACTAAAAAGTGTACAATCATCTGTGTCTGGACAGGGCCTCTATAATGGGCTCAACTATTGTTAGGACCGAGCCTAATGTAGTGCTCTTTATATATGGGTTTAAAACTTGACCCATTATTTAATGGTCACACTCCAATATTGAAGGCAAAAAATTTACTGGTAAATAGCAGTTTCCAATGTTATGTGGATTTAAGCCTATGGAGAAAGCAGCATTTCACTTTTCTTCATTTTGTTTGATGACTCAAATGGAGCAGCTAGTAAGATTTAGTGTGTTAATGATCCAAAAGACTAGTGGCTAATTGTTTGGTATATAGAAACCACTAGAAATCTTATGTCCCAAAATAAATATGTATTTATATCTATAGTCAATCAACTTTCTTAAAATAATATAAAAATGTTATCTTATGTTTTTAGGATTTTTTTAAATTAAGTGTCACATTTTTATTGGACGAGATATGAAACGAAGATACAAATGAAACCCAGGAGTGACCACTGCCTTCATTTGTTTTTGTAGTTTACATGTGGAGATAAAGAATTGATGACTTAAATTTTTGAATCATTATTAGAAAAATATATCATATAGCAACATTTGTAGAGGAAATTATGAGGAATCAAACAACATGAGATGGGACCACAGTGATGTTAGATTGAGTGGTATGAAGCAGAGATTTCTCTCACATTGTACCATTCAGGCAAGTTTCAAACTTCTTCAAACACATCATATAGAACCATAACCCCCTTTGTCACTAGCAGGACCATGCTATAAAGAATAATTATTTTGTTATTCATTATTATTCTTGTATTTCAAATAATTAATCATCAAGAAATAAATTTTTAGGAGAAGATCTAAATCTAAATGAGAGATGTTTGACTTAATCATCATACATTTCATCCCAACATTAATATTTATGAAAAATATGATGCAATTGGGGATATTAACATATTTTATGTAGAACTTATTATATGATCCATAACTAATGGTTCTAATGGCATCTCCCACAATAATAATGAATTAATGACTTAAAAATAAATAAGTTTAATCTAAATCAACAATAAAAATGTGATTCATACCATTCATCATGAACCATATAATATATTCCTACTACATTTATCACCAATTGTTAGGATCAATGTAAGTAAATATTTGAGAAGAGAAATGATGAAGATCATCTACTATATATTGTTATTTTCAACCCTATCTCATCCAATAATATAGTATTACATAATTTTCTATTTTGTTTGATGAATATCTTTTAATGGCATAAGTGACACCTACTGAGAAGAAGAGAAAAGAAAGAAGATGGATAAATATCACATGTCCTAAATAATGTCTCACTTCATGTTCTAAGCAAATCAGAATGCTCCATTTTATTATTTTTTGTTTTTAAAAATTTTCTTTTATTCACGTGTCAATATATAATTGATTTATGACAGGGAATGAGATACCGTTAGGAACAACTGATCCGATCTGATAATGCTATGGCAGCTGGAATATATTATTTAGTCTAGTCTCCCTTTAATTTCTGTGTTATATACTGTGGGACTAGCAGTGGCACATGATCTGCTTACAGTAAGAAACTGTAGAGTTCAGTCATTTCAGTGGTCCTAACTGCTTCTTATCTTACAACTTTGAAGACACAAACCCTTCACTTCAAATGACCCACCATTACATAGTTCAAGCATATGCATTAATGCTTCACTATTTCATATTACAACTGATATTCAATCAATTATCAATCATTTTTTAATTAACATGCTATTCTGTATTCTCTATAATATAGATTCATATATCTTCCGTGACTTCCTTGGGAAAAAATATATGACATGCTTGGCGTGTTACAATATCAAATTTTCCCTTTAAAGGAGGTAATATAAAAATGAATGTATGTAATTTGTAAACCAAATAAACTCATCATTCTCATTTCATGTGCATGTGAACTTGGTTATTTTTATTTGATTTTTCTATTATATTTTGGTGGAGTTTAACATCTTAGTTTTTACTAAAGTTTTTTACATAATCATTATATTATTATGTGTATTATTATTTTTTGTACTATTAAAAATATTTTTTAACTTTTCGTAAGGAACTAATCATTTTTTGAGTTGGGTGAGTATCCCTCCAACAAATAATACGTAAGAATATAGAAGGCATAAACTATGTATTGGTAAGGTTGCTTGAGCAGGATATATGCCTATTTTTGCTCGTCTTGCTTCAGGAGTTGTCTCCATATGACATAACTTTGAGTTTTCTCAACAAACGAGGTAGCTTATGTGTCTTAATGAGTAACACACCTTTCTTTCTCTCAAAGTCCAAATTTGTAATATATGAATTGAAATCATACTAAATGAAACGAAGCATACATTTAAGCTTTTTTGCAGTAAAAGTTTAACCAATTTTAAAGCCAACAGATTAAGATTATGAAAATGAAACATGTTTTATTTTTATGAACAAAGTTTCTTCCAGAAAAAAACTCTACTATCTATCAAATATGCTGAATATAGTGGATGGACCAATTTGACAACATCCTTAGTAAATGTAACAAATGAAATATTAATGACAACTTAAGATATAGTGAATAATTTGAGTATAGTAAAATATTAATGACAAAACTCGAAATAACAAGGGGGTAAACTAAAAAGGGTGATTTCCCTTACATTATTACATTATAGGCGTGGCATTCAATGGCTGACCCAAGTTTGGGACACCCTTTTCAGAATTTTTGGCTTCACTGCTTTCTACACTGCCACATATATATCAACACCTTCCCCTCTCTCTCTCTCTTTCTGTCACACACATGGTTCTTTTTTCTACTCTCATTTATCTTCCATCAAGGTTTGTAGCCTTAGTTAACTCAAAAAAACTTAACTGCTCCCTTCTTCTGCAGTCTCTTTCTTCAGTTCAGAAGATGGGCAGAACTCAAATTTGCCTCTGCTGCCACAAATATATACAGATTATCATATGCTACCTCATTATTCTCTTTGCTTCAACATCTATCTTCACCAATATTGTATTCATGGCTGAAGGTTATATACTTATATATATATACACCACTCTTCTGTTTTGTTTTCAGTTAGAAAAAATATATTTTTTGTTATCTAACTTTGATTATTTTTATGTGTGTATATATATATATATATATATGCATGCAGGAAGAGCAATTTCCAATCTTATTGAAGTTGCACAGGTACCAATTCAACTACTATAAAGTGAATTATTCTATTTCTCAAATACTAACTTGATATCTATATTCTATACATAATGCTGTTTAGACATAAATTTTGAACAACATACTTAACACTATACACATTTATGTTTATATGCATTTATGTGCAGAAGGGTATGAAAGAGAAGGGATTGGTTATGGTGGTAAAATCTCAGATAGGGTCAAGACCTCCAAAATGTGAAGGAAGGTGCAGAACTTGTGGCCATTGTGAAGCAGTTAAGGTCCCTGTTGAACCTATAGTTCAAAAACATAGAAGCTATTATTCTACTTCAGGAGCCATTACTCACTCTTCAAGAAGTGATGACCTTTCCAACTACAAACCCATGAGTTGGAAATGCAAATGTGGGGACTACTTTTTCAACCCATGATTGAAAACTTGAAATTATGAGGGCAAACAAAACAACCCATATATTTATTTTTGAGAATAATTGTGTGTATGACTTCAATTTCTCACCTTTTTATATGATATAGATTTGGCATATAGCATATATTTCTGGCTTCTTTTTTGTTCAACTAACTTGTTTTGTATATCATAATAGCATCTTGTTATCTATGTACTTTTCTTTTCTTTGTTCATTTCGTAGTATACTATACTATACTATATAATTTTCATCTCAGAATCAAAATTTACTATGACCATATTTCTGCTTATAAATTAGCATATACCTCTGGCCTCTGGGTATCTTCTTCCCTGAACATTTTTTTTTCCTTTTATGTTATTCTAAAATGGCAGAGAAAGGAAAAAAATGGTATATAACATGAAATATCTGAAATTTTTTGATGGGTTTCATAGCAAAATAGTGATAAGGAAATCTAAAGAAGAAGATAGAAAATAGTGTCAGAAAGTAGTTCTGTTTTCGTATTCTACAAGACTAAGATTTTGGCATCAGAAATCAGAAAAGTTGATGAGGTAATCCAACCATATCTAAGGGACATAACATAGAGTCCACGACAGCATACATGCATAGTGATCTCATTCATATTATTCACACTTATTCTCATATTTATTAGCTGTCACTAACGTTTATGAGTGATGAAAATTTTGAGGTAGATATCTATCTATATACTTCATTAATTAACTCTCAACATAGTCTACCTACTCAAAGGTTTTAATGACCTGAAATTAATTGTCAGTGTAATGTTGATGCATTGACAGTGTAAAAAATTATGCACAATCAGTATATTATCTATTATTCATTTAGATTAATTTTTATGAAAAATCAAATATAATTGAAAATAAATGATAGATAATAGAGTGATAGTATAAAAAATTTATACTGTCGGTATATACATCTTTTTCTCACTGTGAAAACTGGAATTTGGTCCATTGAGTTGCATTCACTTGTATCTTTTTATTCTCATTTGTATCCAAATCTAATTAAATGTGTTACATAATTACTATTGAAAATAAATTTTTCATTCGTATTTGAATCTTATACATTATTTTATAATTTATTATAACTTCTCATAAAATAAAAATATATTTTTCTCTCACAATAGCAAACATAATTCATATTCTTATTTGGGTTCAATAACATCTATCTTTATCCCACAATATTTACATATCTCCTCATTTTCTTTTAGCTAAAAACAACAAAAAATTGTTCTTATTTAAGAACAAAAAGTAAAAATAAAAATAACACAATGAAAAATAAAATAAAATATTCTTATTTCGTCATGAAAAACCTTACACACAACAACTTGTTGAAAGTATTGTTTTCAACAAACTTTTGAACTTTTGTTATATCTAACAAATATTATCCAGTTGCAATTCCATAAACATTATTTACACTTTACTTCATTTTTTACTTCCAAATCTAGACTAGTTTTATCATGTGAATAAATATAATAATCAGAGGGAATTACAGTGATACTTAAATAAGTTTTAGTGAAACTATACAAATTACTTAGACTTTTTTGAAATCTACATAAACCATCCCTAATTATACATATATATTACATTGACTATAGTATATTACACTAAGATAGATAAATGTAATTTCTTAAATAAAAAATAGTGACGAGTGTAATTAAATCAAACAAAATATGGTATATCGTAAAGACAAATCTAAATAGTATAAGAATCAATGTCTATTCATTATTTTGGTTAATTACAATATAGTATTAAGAGTAATTTAAATACCTTTGTAGACTTATTAATGTAGTTTGTAACGAATAAAACATGATGAACATACATCAAAATTTATATTATTTGAATTTGTCTCCACAATATACCATATTTTGTTTGACTTAATTACACTCGTCACTATTTTTGTTTAAGAAATTACACTTATTTCTTAATTGGGTAATCAATGTATTGTATATATAATATATATAATTAAGGGTGGTTCATGTAAATTTTAAAAAATTTATGTAATTTTATTAAAACTGCTATTATAATTCACTCTAATAATTACGTATATGGAAGTAATGTGACTAATCTGTCACATTTTTGTTCTTCATGCACGGTAAAGTATTTAATGACACTCTTAATTTGCTACTCACACGTTACCAGGTGGTATAAGGGGACAGAGCATTCATCATCCTTTGTCATCACTCATAGATAAATTCAAACTATTAACAGGATTTTCTTGGGAGAAACTAGTCCAATGGAAAAAAAAAAAAAAGGAAAACATGTTACATATTGTACATGAATTATGAATATATGAGTGGTCTTTATTTGTATCAAGAAACATTTATTAATGTGGATATATTTATAATTAAGTTAATATTGTGTCACAAAATATCTTGGTTATATAAGCAAGCAAATGAGCATAATAGACATTTATTTACCAAATTCAGGAATAATAAGAAGTGTGGATATATATTGCTAATTAATTTATTAATGTACTTAAAAATATAAAACCTTGGTGCAAATTTTCTCTTCAACTTTTTTATTTTTTTAGGCAGGCCCAAAAGCAACACACTACTAAAACAGGGCAAATTGGACCGAGCAACACCAATCAAGAAATATAGGCTAACACATACGTTGGGATAAAGAATTCGTACCAACCTTAAAAGCTGTCGTATTTATGTTGGATATTTGTTTTGCAATTTAAAATATAATTTAGTTTCAATTTTTACTTCTGAAATTTTAAGATTTAACATTATATAAACATCTTAATATTTACTATCAATTCATTCAAATCCAGCATGGTTTGGACCCTAAGTTGTTACATTCAACAAAATCTTGAACAAATTAATAATTGGAATGTAATAATTAATAAATATAAGAAGGAACATATTTTGTGGGAATAATTCTTTTTTATATAAATAAAATATTTGAAGTTGGAAATTACTTATGTCTTGTGCAGCTCACTTGTCACGTATAAAGAATTGAGATTACTTGTCCAGTTTAGGTGTTTCAGTGTTGTCTTAATCCAATTAAAGATTGTTATATAATTAAAAAAATTATAAAAGTATAAAATAACTTTTGTATGTTACTTATTCGAATATGATGATTGGTTTGAAATATGGTGATGAGAACTTTTTGGAACATGTGATCATTGTTCATGCGTAACAGAACACTAGAAGAAAGTTTCTACATAGTAGATGACAATTCTTGATTTTGCTTTTATTCTAAAGATAATTTGTTATTTCTTTATAATATAAAAATATCATAATATTTTTTATTTTTGTTCTTGTAACGTGTAGGAAAGGATCATTGTTCCTCCTAGGAATAAATAGCCTCTGCCCTCTTGTAAATGCAAAAGTCTTATGATTTTTTATGCACTTTGAAGATGAACTAATTTTTTTGGGCTATTATGGCTGCTCCTAATATTAATATTGACATTTTTTTTTGTTTCCCACATGTATCATGGCATTAGAGACAAGGAACTTCATAGGTATGTAGCGCTAACTCTTCTAGCAGACATTTTTTTCATCCACAAGAATCGAACCCGAGACTTTGCTAAAGGAGAATTGAGATCTGAACACACCATATCTAAGTTAATCTAAGTACTATACCATGTTACCCATTTCTCTAAACACTAGAAAGAGAAAAGAGGTGTGAAGGTACGCATGTAAATGTATCACGTGTGGCTTTAGCTAGTCCGTGACCTCTCTACACTTCATTCACGAGCTTTTTCCATCTTCTCTCTCTCTTCTTTGTCTCTATCTTTCTATCTCTCTCTGATAATTCACTGACTCATCCTTGGTACATAGTGCACACAAACTTAGTGCATTTCACTCACTGTTTTAGATTCTAACATATCCTCATTTCCTCATTTCTCTTCTTCCTTCTACTAACTTATACCAACTTCTTGCATTCCACTTCAAAAGTTTTATACCAACAACTCATTTTCCACTCACTTTTCCCTCAGCCATAGCTATTATTGCATGTATGTATATATCCTCACTCTTCTTCATTTCCTTCTATCTATTTTCCTCTTTATGTTCCTGTTCTTTACATGTCTCAGAAAAATATCAACTATAATATAATTTTCACTATATCTTACAAAGCTTGTGAGAAGGGTGTAAGTTTTTAATATAGTGAAGTTTTTTTGTTCATTTTGTTCTTTTTATGTTAATTGTTCTGGAAAGCCTTTGGTTTAATTAACTAGGATATGGCTTTATGTTTTTCTGTCAATGGATTTGTTCTCGTGCAATATTTGTCTTTATATACCAAAACAGCTTAAAGTACAGTGATATCTGTGGATTGCATTTCTATATTTAGTTAGAATAAACAACACTTGTGGCTTTGATGAGAGAGCCAAACTGAATAACACACAACACAATCTTGCTTTGTTTTTAACTTGCTAGAGATTTGGAAAGTTTGCCACTTTGAATAACCATGTCTCTGATATGTTAACAGTTTTGTGCACTAAAACACTACTAAGAAGTAATAACCTTCACCATAACGAAATTAGACAAATAAGCTGTCTATTTAACCCAAGAAAAATGTCAAAGAGAGTTAGAAATCTTGCCATATTGGTCAGGCATGCTTATTATTCTCAGATACAAGTGTGGTCCCTACCTTAAAGTTCAGGCTATTTTCTTCTGACTCTTGACTTAATCCAAAGTTGTGTTTGGAAGAAAGAAGAGTTTATTGTTGTCACTTGTCATCTTAAACCAGTAACTTACCAATCATTTCTCATACTCAATGTGACATAATATTCTTGTCTTTGTTATGCTGAATTCTTAACTTTGATGAATAGAAAGCTTTATTTTTTCACAAGGGTTAGGGCTACTTTACTCAATGAAAGACCTTGGCTTACTTACTATATGTTTTTTTACAAGTACCCATGCTTCCTTACACAGATTCAGCTAACACATATTGGTGATAAATTTACAAGTAAACGATGGTGAAGCAAACACCTAATAGAAATCAAAGGACAAAAGGCTTCAAGCTAAAGCAAGGTTTCAAAATACTTATTTTGATGGCTCTTTGCATTTGGTTGCTTTACCAACTCAAAAACTCAAGTAGTGAGAAAAAACCATATGAGGAAAGCTCTTCAAAAATATTCAAAATGCTGAAAGCTGGTCATGAAATAAAAAAGTTTGGTAGAAAAGCTTTGGAGCCATGGATAAAGAAACCATATGAATTGATAGATGATACAGAAGATAGCAAAGGTGAAGAAATAGAAGACCTTATTGATGAAGAAGACAAGGATGAGAATGAAGATGAAGATGACATGCCGAAAGAAATCGAAGATGATAATTTGTTAGAAGATCAAGGTCATAATGAAGGTGGAAAAAACACACAGGCAACAAGTGAGAATCATTACAAGGAGAATGGTGCATCCAGGGTGGCCATGAGAGGAACACAAAGTACTGTGGTAGAGAATGTGACAATTTAACATTGATGCTGTTAGAAGCTTTTGTTTCTTAAAATGGCACAATTGTACTTAGAGTGAAAATAGAAGTGGTGCTGAAATTTAAGGGGAGAAAATGGGAAAAGCATGGTATCAACTATCAATTAACTTGTAAAAATGATGAGGAAGTTGTAATAACTTCAAAAAATGTTATTGAGGAAAAAATATGTATGTATTAATAATGTAAGATTTTTTTTAATATATTATCAGTATATTAATTATTATTGACTCTTAAATATAACTAATATAATTGTTATAAAAATCACCAGTAAAAATTTAGAAAAGGGTATAATAGCAATCTTATCCTTTACTTATGATATTTGTCTACCACAAACATTTGACCAAGAAAAGTCAAGATTTCTTTAATGTACTTGGATAGTTATACTCACATAAAAAGGAATAATTACTATGCCTCAGGGATCACTTGGTACGAATTTGGTGTTTGAGGTACTTCAAATGCGTAGAACTTGAGTGACACTTTAGGAATAATAAATTAATAATCGTACCTTTTATAAAAGTATGACTACCCATGTATATGAATCAAGGCATTTAAGATTTCATAATTACATTCTAAAAAATTCTAACTTCTCGAACCATTCCAAAAACAAACGAACAAAAAAACTTTTCCACCCATTCCTCCCTTTAGAAGTGTGACTCATAGATGCACCAAACCCATTTTTAAAGATGGAAACTGTTAGATGCAAATGTTTATTTATTTCGCCAAAATAATTCTGGCACAAAACCTAAGTTGTAGGTTATTCAAACAAAATAGGAAATAAAAAGGTTATTCAAACACAAGCAAACAGTTCTACTACTACTGCATCATAACTCAAACTTACTTTGTAAATGATGAAATAAAAACTCTTATTCCCTCATCAAAATGATAGAAAATACCTTGGCAAGGACAAAATGAAATAAAAACTTCTATAGCTACTTGATAAATTATTGTAATCCATAAAGCAACAAATCTTCAACAATGTCATAATGGGTAGCAGAATTTAATCATAACATGAAATGCCTTCTAGATTAAAATCAAGAGCAAGGGCGTTTAAGGCAATTGTCACACTTTTCTCCTATTTCTTCCTAAGAGTGCTTCGGGTGCACTTTCTGGTGGGCATTCCATTGTGATAGCATCCATACTATTGATGTTCCTATCAGTAGAATTACAAGTTAAAATGTGTTTAGTTTGTGAGTAAATAACAGCCAAAATAAGGGGGAAATAATAAGGTAAAAGTGAGGTAGTTCAAAAACAATAATGAAGAACATGTATTATTTTCTCTTTTCCTTCCTTTCTTATTAACTTATTCACTATGGGAAGCAAAATTAAAGTACCAAATAATTCCTAGACAGCATCATAGCTGATTAGTTGAGTATCTCACAAGCTTTTTCAATAGGGGTCTAGAATGTAGTAAATCAACAAATTCACATGACCTACCAATTTAACTCGGGACATAAGGTTAAACATACATGGCATAGTATTACACAATAATTAAGCCTTAGTCTCGCTAGGTAGGGTCAATTAGATAGATCAAACGTTACCATAATGCTCTATATGTATCATGTATTCATGTTCATTGGCAAAACATTGATATCTATTTGACTAACCATTATTTTGGTCTACTATCCACACTGGAGCTTCGAACAATATCCTCAACATATGTCCAAACCACCTAAAGCGCGATTTTGTAATCTTTTCTATAATAGGAGTTACCCCAAGTTTCTCTATGCTACATTCATTCTTAATCATGTCATGTATAGTGTATCAACCAATCCAAAACAACATTCACATCTCTGCTACATTAAGCTTATTCACTTGTGGACATTTTAACGCCCAACTTTTAGTCTCATATAACATTTTGGGTCTTAAAGTTGTATGGTAAAAATTTCCCTTTAGCTTTAGTGGCATATGTATTCTTGATGCTATACATAGCTTGTCTTAAGTCTAGACACAATTGACTACCGGCGTAAAACTTTATTGTTAAAAAAGGCAAAGTATAGGTTAAAAAAGTTTTTGGCAAAAAAGAATAAAGAAAGACAAAAAAATGGTTTAAATTTTTCTTTTAAAAAAAGAATGTCATGCGTATCAATTTCGCAGGAAACAATAATAAAATATGTATACCTGCAAATATGCCAACAGTAGTCAGATTCGAAATCTCCATCGTTCGGTAAATTAGGTATTCAGTTAAAAAATGACCGAATGCATATATGAAGGACAAGAAGGTAGTCAGATAGAGAGGCTTGTTTTCAAGGTTGAATGCACAGATATAGCAAAGGGTGCAAGTCAAAAGCGTCCAAGTTCCAAACGTCCGTCCATGAACTTCAGTCACTACAAAATAATTAAAAAACTCTTATTAGTTCTCAGAATTCTAAAATTCATATGACATTAGTAGGATAATCTTCAAAATTATAGTAAAAGCTCAAACAAGTGCGGGAAAACAACTTCACTATTGCATCATGATGCTCTTATTAGTCCAAGCAAATTTTATTAAAAAGGCAGCTCATGCACGAGGCTCTCACCTAGTGGGATCTAAGGATGGTAGATACACACAGTCTTACCTTCACAAGCGAAGAGATTATTTCCACAATTTGAACCTATGACTTCCAGTTCACAAAACAAACAAACTTACTGTAAAGCCGAGGATACTTAGCACAAATGGAACATCAGGCTATTCAATATGATGAAAATAAATCCTGGTAGTGCTATGCAAGCCCTAGACATTACTTAAGTAAAGAGTCAACTAGACTATAGAAGAATGAATTATGATGCTTGTTTTGGTTTAATTCGGCCCAACATATTTTCCTTTACAAGTACTGCATAATAACCATGTAATACTTCCAACAAAAATGGTTACAATAGATAAAGGGGTTCAGATTCCAATTTCTTTACCTATATATATACATACTGGCATTAAATTTCAAAACACTGAATGGATATCAAAAGAGTAACTATCCGAAAAGAAGTCCAGAGTCAATGGGTTACTAAATATTTTACTATCCCTTTCCAACCATATACACTAAATAACAGCAAAAACAGTTTAAACTTCTCTACAACAACAACCAAGTTTTAATCTCACTATACGGTATATCGAACGATGTCATAATGTTATATCTTGATTTCTAAATCTTTCCTGATTGTTTCGTGAACGGTTTTTCTTGATCTCTCTTCCTTTATGAATTGTACTAACCTTCATTTTGATCTATTTTCCATCACACTTGTCCAAAATCATATAGGCATGTTTCTAAAATCTTTTCTACAATAGGAATAGGAGTTAATCCAACTTTTCCCCCTAATTCATTCATTTATAATTTCATCTCTATGCAACATTTTCATTTCCACTAACCCAACATTCATTCTATATAACATTACAAGTCTTATAGTTGTGTGAGAATAACGTAATAACAAGTTACAATATTACATTGTCAAGATCTGTGATGTTGAAAACTGAGTTATGTTAAACGAAGGGCTTAAAAAGGTAATGGAAGTAGAAAGTGTTAAATTAAGAAGGATTAAAACAGTATTGATGAAATATGTGATAAATCAGTGATTAGAAAGAATAAAAAGAGAGGGAAGTAAAATACTAGTAGTGTTGGAGAAAACGGCGAGACGAAGAGCCCAAATGTCGAAGAAACCGAACCAAACCGACGCCAATCGAAGCGTCCCCACCGTTATCAGCCACCATCCCAACGCCTTCATTATTATTCTTCTTCTTCCCCCTTTCTTCGAAGCTTTTCAAACGATGCCGTTTAAGAACAGGCTAAAAGGTAAACGTTTGGGCTTTTATGCGGTGGCAGCACGTTTAAGAACAGTAGAACACAATAAAAGATAAATTCTCATTATAATAAAAAAAGTTAATCTTTCAAAATCCCTAAAAACTGACATTTATCGGAAGTGGCAACCCACATTATGCATTAGAAAAGAGACTATATATGAGGGATAGGCTTAATAATATCAACAAAAAAACATTATGGCGATGGACAAAAATTGCTCTCTTGAAAATCCAAATAAAAAAACTTGTCAATCTAACTTTTGACTATTAAGCATTAAATAATCAATTTTATATATCTCTTGAAACACTTTCATATACATTCTTATTTTACCATATTTAAAAATAATCAATTTTTATATCTTTTATTTTAGAGATTTATAATATTTATATATTAATTATATTTTATATTATGATTTTTTTGTCTTTATTAGAATCTCTAACTTATAATTAATATGTTGAGAGTAGTTATCTATGATTATATGGCTTTTTTTTATAAATAGAAAATGACATAATAAAAAAATATAAATTACACTTTGATAGTGGTAACATCATATTTTGGCTTTATACGTAGGTACGGTTTTCTCTACTTTCGAATAAAATTTTATACCATAAATCATTTTTGTTAACAAATAATTAATCTCCTTAAATGACTTATGCTTTAAAGTAACTCCTTGAAAACTATTTTCAACCAAATACTCATGAGAAGGTTTTTTTTATTCTTTGGAGAAAATGGGCCTTTTTAAACTACAAACTCTATTGTGTTTAGGGATGGCAATAGACACAAATATATGTTAGATACTTTAAAGATTAAAAAAAAGTTTGTAGAATTATTACTTTTTCAACATTTTGTATGTCATGTAATTGTTCGTAGAAAAAAGAAAATAAAAATAAAGTTGTTTGAATATGAGCACCAAATTAAATTGTGTAAATGTTAAAAATCAAATTCATAAGATATAAAATAAATTCATATATTGAAAGTACTAACAGACATGAGTACCATTATATTTACGACTATCGTATATATTGTGAGTAATTTGAAGAATGTGTTAATAAAATACATAGGTACTCATTTGTGACTTGCGTACAAATCTCAGTGGATTTTACCCACGAGTCTAGATTTTTTGTTATCGATATTTGTGGTTCATTTGATACGAACTCCTTATTACCCCAATTGTGTTTAGATTATTTTTTGAGTCAATCCTTAAATTTTGCACGTATATCAATTTAGTCTTTGAAAAAATGGAAAACAAGAAATAGTGTAAAAAATATCAAAGTATATAAAATTAGTCATTTTAGCATATTTTATGACCTCTAATAGAATCTATTTTAACATACATTCATGATTTTTGAGTATTATTTTAAATTTTTATTTGTGGTGATCAAAGTAGTTGAGATGAAAATTTATAAGGATGAGTTTTTATAATGGGAAGCTTTAATTATCATATAGCATATGATACATTAGAAATTGTTCAAACTAAAATTCTTATTGAAAACTATAAAAAAAAATATTGATATTTATGTTATGATGATATTGAGTTGATAATTGGGCCTCAAAAGAATGAAATGGGGTTATAAAGTCCAAAGAGAAACGAGGGGTAGTTAAGGAATTTAAAAAAAAAACATAGACATAGATTAGAGATAAGAGATGATGAGATAGTTTCAAAAACAAACCACAGAGAGAAAGCAGAGAAGAAACATCAAGCACCACAACATGTCAGTTTCAGCAATATTTGGTTGTAGAGTAATGATAGCACCAACCTCATTCGGAATCAACAACGTTAACTCAATTCCAATCAACAACAACAACAATTACTGTGGTGGATTAATGATAGAGTGTTCTTCTCGGCCACAGAAAAAGGGAACAGCACATCATAAGAAGACAAGACCAAGAAAGACACAACCATGGGATATTAAGAAGAAACCAACTGTTTATGCTCCTTTGCCTCCTCTTCCTCCTGAATGGAGTTTTGTTATTTCTGCTGATGTTGCTTCTGATGTTGCTTCTTCGACGGTTATTCTTCAACCTGAATCTGATGTTACTCTCACTGTTTAGTTACTTTCTTATGTTATTGTTGAATGGGTTGTTAATGTTCATTGTTATTGCTACTCTTTTCGTTAATTTCGTGCTTTAGTTTTATTTGCTTGTTTTTATATCTGTAACCCTCCTTTCTTATGAAGTGAGAAATGCTTTACAAAATTATAGCACTAGTATTGTTTTCCGGTGATATTAGTACGGTTCAATTGAAAACTGGCTCGGTATAACCAGTATTGACCGGTATGATTGCATGACCGGTATAATTATTGTACCGTAATAGTATTGGACTGGTTCAACTGACTGGTATGAAATGGTTTTAACAATAGTGGTTTTTTCTCTCCTATTACTAACCATCCAGGCATTCTTCGCGGATAATATACTGTTTATACACTCTAAGTTGTATCATCTTTGGAACATAAGACAACAGAACTCTCTCCACATTTTTCTTCTTTTCTTTCTATAAACACCGAAATACTCACATGTAAATTTGTATCACTCAAAGTTTGCAGATATAATTTATTAGTTGAATTCTGCTCTGTGATGCCAAATGTTAGACTGACATTAACAAAGGTACAATTAAGAAGGGGATAGGACACCCTATCCTTATCCCATGGCCTTGGTGTGAGTCAATCTATTTAGCAAATGAGTTAATACTATAGTACCAATTTGACTATTATACTGAAGTAAAATATTTCAAATAAGCCTAATGATGGTAGTGTTTTTCAAAACAAACATGAGTTATTCAAAACCTATTAATATACACAAGCATTCATTCCAGGAAAAAGAATCCACCATATATCTGCAGATCTTATATTAGGGGCCTGTGTCATAAACTCTAACCATTCTTTGTAGATAAGGGGCGAGAAAGTATTTGAAGTATAGCAATATCTGAACGATTAGATTTGTTGATGATAGGTTATTATAGTTTAAGTCACTCACATGAGTAATGAATGAGGCAAAAGAGTATTGGAGAATTCTTACTTAGCCAACATGAATAAATATAACCAAATCTTTAACAACATTCAAGTTTCACAACCAAAAGGCATCAGATTCCTACTTAAAAAATCTATACCTATATACAGCAAAAAAACAGTCAATACATTTGAAATCCTTCAACCTATCAAGCATGAAGGTCACATTACAACATTCATGGTTAACACCACCTCCATTTCATGAATACAAATCCTTCAAATTGCAGCTAGTACTGAAGTTGGATCTTCAATCATCAAGTATTGGCTGGAACTTCTGGATTGGCACAAGACCCAAGTAGTGATATTCGATAATCAAATGACTTTACAAGGTTCTGAGCACAATGTAAGACTATCAATTGTTCTGTACTGGCCAGTGTTCCTAAAACAAGAGCCTTTGCTGTTTATCCTGTCACTATACAAATAGTGCAAAAATGCAGAAATTAGGAACATGGGTCTTTTCAAGGTACTGCAGCTATAATTTGTAAATGAGAGAAAAATGTACTTACACCATGATGACACTTCCATCGCAGTGCAGAGTTATTTAGCCGGATTTTTTCTTATACTTCCCATGGCCCAGGCTCAACAGGAAGTCTGTAAATATGTGTTCATATTCTGGCATTTTGCCATATCCTGCAAAGTTTTAAAACATATGGTTTCTTTTAAATGGTACATTTTTAAAAGGCAACTCTTCAAAATCCCATAATATATACTAACAAAATTGCAGGAGTGCAGCTGTTTTGTGAATAAGGAAAAAAGTCTTACAATGATGGAAGGATGACCACATCGGAAAGATGATATTTAATATTTTAAATAAAAGTGGTAGATATCGGAAGCAATAAATAAACATGATAGCATACCAGGGAAGTAGTTTATGTCAATGACATAAAAGTGATCTCTAGTTCCACATTCGCGTATAATATCCAAGTTGAATAGCCGGAGACCCTGGAAATGAGAAGAATGACAGAGAATGCATAAGGTCCTTATATACAATAACATGAAGCCTTTAACCAAAGAGTTCGAATAAATACCAATCGCCAACGAAGCTCCTTAGCCAGTTTCTCAAGTAAAGGTCTTGGAGGAAGCTCTGCAGAGAGGAAAATGACAAAATCAAGATCAAAAGGACTAGCAAACGCATGCAAAACAAATTCAATGCATATGTAACCTTAACAAATTGGTAGGGCTCAAAATTATGTCAACAATCACTACCCAACCCTATAATAATTTAGACCAATTAGTATTATATAATCCTACATTTAAGACATGATGACTTACCAGCAACATTGGGGTCGAGATCTGCATCATCAGCAGAAGCTGCAGCGCAAGATACCCTTGGAAAGTGATATAAGCCAGCATCTTTGGAAAGCTCCCACTTGCTAACATCAGGCAATGAAAACCGTCTCACAACCTTTATTGCATCACCAACTATATAAACCTTAAAGAGAACACCTCCTACACCAAAAAGAGAATAACATGTGCTATTCATTTATTCTGACAGGCTTCTACCCATTTAAGATTAAAAGTTTGCAAAATAAACAGCAATTGCTCACCATGGTTTACAAACTCCTGAAGAACAAGAGGAGGTTCAAGTTTTTGAAGGGAGTACTGCTCATAGGCAAGGGACAATTCATGGGACTTTGCACTTCCGTCAGCAACAAGTGGCTTTGCAACTAAAATGTTTTGAAGTGGCAAACATGAAAAGGAAACTTCAAATTAAGTATCACAAAATTAGTAAATAAGTTATCTGATCAGACGCAAAAGATAGGATTACCATGCTTATTTCATAAGTTTTAATGACTTTGGGTAAAAAAATACAACCCTTGTAACAATAGATGTTCAAGCGTTCATTCTCTTAGAAATTGAATAACTGCAGTATCTAAA
Source organism: Lupinus angustifolius (assembly GCF_001865875.1). NCBI lineage: Eukaryota > Viridiplantae > Streptophyta > Magnoliopsida > Fabales > Fabaceae > Lupinus > Lupinus angustifolius. The sequence continues at coordinate 14,233,540 of NC_032022.1, read as the reverse complement.
AGGAGTTGAAGCCCAACATATACATACCAAGGGGTAAAGTCAAGCCAGCTTTGTTAACCAACTCTGGGATGGCTGATGCATCTCTCTTGATAACTAATTGTCGAGGAACACCAACTTTGCCTGCATGGGTATTAAATATGGGAAAAATCATTAGCCATTGACTCAACATGACTGAACATATACCTTAGTTCAATATCAACTCCCATCCAGCGATGCTGTAATCAAGGTAAACCGAAAAAATTACCATAAGAATCAGAAAGGTTCATATCAGCAACAGCCTGAAGCATGTATTGACGATTGCGTATATGTTGTATGGCGTCAGGAGGATCCAGAACAATAACTTCAGGGTGTGTTTGCCTATAATCCTAAATAAAATCTAGACAGAATAAGTGAAAAACGAAGAAGATAGATCACTATTTCTCTAAATATTATAAAAATAACCACATAGAATATGCTGTGAATAAACAGTAAAAAAATGTGCGAAGACTACACTATTCTTCTCATGTTCTCCACAAGAATTTTCACAACATTTATTCACCAATAAGACATAGTAAGATGAAGCAAACAACTTGTTTCTCAATTATAAAGAATCCTTAGTTCGGCAAGAAACATGTAATGTCTAATTTTCCATCATAATACACTGAAACGACCACTGGAATGCTATGTCCAAGACTATGCAAGTCTTAGAGCAAACAAGGCATCTTGATTAAACATTATTCATGCAAACATCAGAGCTTAACTTTAATGATCAACTGGCCAAGAAATGGCGAGTTCAATTATTTATTTAAAAGCAGTGTAGAATATTTTATCAGTTTTTTTTTTTAAATCTGATCAAGATATCTGAGAAATGGGTTTAGCTCTTCAATTGAATAAGATCTCCATCCACCAAGCAGGAAAAATGATGAATAGAGGAAGGCCAACATTTTTGTTTCAAAACAAAAAACAAACAAAAGGATAACATTTTCAATTGCTTATACTTATAGTAGGCAGGTTTGAGCACTAATGGGGTTAGGCCGGTTAGCAGAAGAGCTCGAGTGAACTAAAGAATTGTATCACAAGAATAAGCCAGTTATGAATTTCTTATGCTTCACACTTATCCTAATTTAGTCAATCTTAGTATATGAAAGCATTCCATTTTAAGGGTACATTCTCCACATAGTTTACATCAGCATCTTGCCTTACTAACCCTACTAATAATTCTTCATCCTCATTCACATTTTTGGATCTTCTTCCTCTTTCAAATTCAGGGCTTGCTATAAATAGATGCACATACAATCATTTGGATGGTACAACTTTATATGCATGTAACAGGTCACGTTACTGATTAGAATAGTTGTCACAGTAACTGGCCAAGTATTATAGGTAGTTGACGACATGACACCTAACCCTATTCTGGAGTATATAGCAAACAGCCAAACACTATAGCCTAGAGGATCAGAATATAAAATTGGAATTGCTACGGAATCTTCATATCCACCTAAAAGGGTATCATTGCACTCAAGAGAAATGAATCTACCAAAAAGAATCTAAAAGGCGTAAAGAAAAGGAATCTAAAAGAGAAAAAAATCTGGAAACATTTGCCAAAGAAAACATGACAAAAACACCTAGATGGCCAAGAAAGTATTAACATCCCCAATTGCAGGAACCTTGAGTCCTCAACCTCAACTACTGGTTCATGAGATTCATATTGAGTGATAGAGGAATCACTCTGCAAATTATGTCAGACAGAACCAGCCTTTATGGTTTCCTATCATCCCAATTAGAATGAAAGACATATAACCAAGCAGCAAGTATAATTATCACAATTGATCAACAAAATAAATACATAAGCCAACAAAACAAATAAAACCAACCTCTAGCACCTGGCGCCACTCTCTCCCTGATAACTGCATTTTCCGCAAAAAGAAATGAAGAATCAGTCCCAATTGAACAACATATAATTATTACAGCATGTAATATGGAACTATATACAGTAAGCACAACACAACCAACTTTTTTGTGTGTAACAAAAAGGTTAAATGAAATACAGAATGCAATTTTTCAAAAGAATATAAGGAAAGGAAAAACTATAACCTTATGCAACACAATATCAAAAGGTCCTTGATCTGAAAGAGGTCTATTATCATCAATAGCGACAAACAGTATCCCCTTGTTCCTGGATGAAAATGAAAATTTGTAGTAATTGTAATCAGTAACTATAACTACCAAATACAAAAGCAAAGCTGATGATACAAAGCAGGAACAATCTATCACTAATTTTGATTTCTTGAACGGTTCTTTCTTTTAAAAATAATACATTTTCAGAACAGAGTTTCATGCTTAACATAAAATAAACAAAAACGGTTAAGATATATTGGCATATTAGCAAATATTCATTAGATTACACAATTCCCTTTCACTTTCTCGCCCAGCGAAATGAAACCGACGCATGTTAGTAGAACAGATTATGGTGTAAAAAGAACCAATCATTATTTTTCATTGACCCAAGTCTAGTGTAAATAAGAAATATCAATGTCCTTTTATTATTATTTTTGTGTAATAAAAAGGCAACTGGAACAACGAATTATCGGTTATTGTTTTTTGTACTCAATGATTTAGTGGTATCTTATACTACTGGACCAACACATTGTTACTATTACATTATTATTGAAGAATTAACGGTATACCTAGCTAAACCTTGAAGCTTAGGTTGCAAAAAGCTCTTAATCTTTTTAGAAGTAAGAGCATATCCAACCACAACCACTCTTTTTGGACATGAAAATCCAGAATTAAGAACTGGACACCATTGATTTTGGATCTCATCCACTACTTCATCTTTCTCATCACCACCATCACCGTTCCTACAAGGTAATTCCTCCCTCAACCTCATCCTCTCAAACCCTAAAAATACGTGAATCGGAAATTGAAATGAAGGAAAATGATTCGCTCGAAATCGGTGTTTGTTGAAGTTGATTAGTTCAATTCTAAGTATAAGGGAAAATCTCTTGGCGGAGAATGAATGAATGAAAGAGAGAATTTGGATATGGAAATAGAGGTTAGTTCAAATTTGAATTGAAATGAAATGAAACAAAATGAAGAGTGTGAGAGATAGTAGAGGGGAGGGACCAAATATATATATACAATGGGAGGAGAGAGATTGTGTTAGTGGTGCTGAGGTGTAGGGAAGTAACATCAATGTTATAGTCTTTTTACGGCTATTATTAATCACTGAGAAAAAAATAAACAAAATTCACTAATTAGTCAAATATAATAAAATAAGGTTTATTAAAAAATTAAGGAGATTATTATTTCTCATTTTATCACAGGCGAATAGTAATATAGAATGCATTTAATACATATACATAAAAGCGTAAATATTTTTTTTACTGTCAGCGAATTCCAAACATTCATATGCTAACTAATATTGACTTTCAAATAAAATTATTACAAATCAATAATGGATAATATGCTGACGTAAAAAACTTTACATTATCGGTTCATATATTTTAAACTCATATATATAATACCGATTATATGAGATTTAAGTTGTAAAAGATAAGATATTGAAATGTGATCATTCCACACCTGGGAATTGTGTTGGTCTTATGTGTGAACCAGGGGTAAGATGTAAGATGAGTAGGGTTATGTTTTGTCCGACCTTAAAATAATATAGGTTCATTTTTTATAAAATATTTGTAATATTACTTCTTATTATAAATATGTAATTTGACATATGAAATAATATATATGTTGTTAATTATGTATATGTGATGAAAAAATTATAGAATCAATGATACTTTTGATTAAATGATATCATTATTTTGTATAAATTAAATAAATACACATACAAATAAATATAATGAGTCTATATATAAATCGAGTCTAATTTTTAAACTGATCCTAAACTTAACTTAACCATATTCGAATGCAATTATACTTGGTGGACTAAGTGAGTGAGTAGGGACCTACTCATCCGTATTGTGTACCTATGATGAGTCTTTGTGTATGCTCATGCCTTTAAAACATTATCATCTTCCACCTACTACTGTATACCAGGATATTTACATCTTCATAAATAATAAGCCATGTTGTATCAAATATTATATAGAGTAACATGAAAAATCAAAGTAAACCTTCATAACAATTTATTTAGAAGATTTTGATCCGCAAAACATTACATGGCTCTTGGCTCTCCTGATTTCAACTTCAAGGTTTTGTGGTCATTACATGAGTTTTGGACTATTTGTCATGCCAAATATACCTTTCTTTGTCTCTATCTTCTTCTAAACCTTCACGTGATCAATCTCTAACGAAACAAGGAACGAGATGACCTGTCCCAACATAATATCTTCAATCCTATCTCATCCACTTATACATAGACATATAGATTTAATATTTTGTTTTTGTAAAATAAAATCTTATTTTTTATTTGTTAGTAAGCATTTATTGGTCCGGGACAGGGAGACATGAAGCTTAAGGATAGATGACCAAATTCCATTTCAAGTAAGGGATGCATATCCTCAGTCCCAAACCTTCTCCCTAAATCTTGTCACGGTCTAATTAACTTTGAGTAAATAATATAAAAATGTAGCAAACTTTGATACAGATGATCCATGTTCCCAAGTCAAAGAAAACAAATATCTATAGATAATCATCTTGAAGTGGTGTAAGAGATTTACTTAATTATGTAAGAGAATGAAGAATATCCCCATATCATATTATAAGATAAGTTATATCTTACTACTAGTAAAATTATAATATGTATACTATTTTTTATTTAATAAAAAAGTTAAATATGTCACGTTTTACATTTTCGATGTTACATTAGTGGGTTTAGAATGTTTCTTTAGCAGCAAAATCATATATACATTATCATTTTACAACTTAAAATAAATCTCACTAGATAGTTTGGAGAGATTAATATCTCAAGCTATATTCAAATGCTTAAAAAAGACCCCTCTCAATAGATTATTTAATTTACCAACACTTTGAAGTTTGAATCGAGGATCATGCTCACAATCATATAAATTATAATTAAGTGACCAAGCCTTTATTTACAAAAAAAAAAATGACCTAGCCGTTTCCACATTTATCCACATATTGATAAGGTCATATACACTTTTTGGCCATGAAGTGTAACGCTTATGAGAGGAAGATTAACACCAAAGTTTCTTCACAACAAGTACACATGATTTAAATTTGATGTAAGGAAAAGATGTCTTAATCACACTAAAGTACATGTGGCTAAAGTTATAATAACAGCCTAGCATGGGTCACCCCAACCCTTACTCCAAAGATCTTAATATATGTGTGGTCCATGTGGTAAAGTTCAAATGTTTAAAATTGAGGATAATTGGATAATTTCATACTCAAAATTTAAGAACTTAAGACCAAACCATATTGATCATAATCAACCTTATATACCTAATGGATAACAACTATATATTTGATCAATTTTTTTATAAGCAAATTGTATTAAATTAACATAAAAGTGTTAACTCAATACATAATCATTAACACTGAAACGAGGGAAGAATCTCTTCATTCTTTACCCGCATAACGTGAGGATAAGAATATTTTATCCATGATGGAATATTCTTCACTAAAATAAGTTGATTTCTGAATATTACTTTTAATACAAAATTTTCTCACTTATCACATTCTTATATGCAGCAAATCAAAGGAATAAGATACCAAAATTATAATAAGGTCATTCTTTTGTTGCATGTGTAAAAAATTTATAGTACATAAATATAAAACTTATTTAATACATATGTTTATTTAAATAAATTTATATAATATATTAGGGGCAGTCCATGCAGGGATCTGCTTACAGATTCTCAACCCGACAATATCCTACATTCCAACTTTGCATTATTACAAATAGTTTAAATATTTATACACATGCGCTCCATCATTCATTTATTATTTTGATTATTTTTTAAAAAGTTAATCATAATTAAATATTAATGATGAATAATACAATAATAGTGTATAAAACTTATACACCGTTAATGTATTCATATTTTTCTCTATAACTAGCAGATAGAAAAGTTTTTTAGCTATAAAAATAGCAGCAGCACAGTTAGGAGCTGAGTGCATTTTAATAAACAAAATAAAAGTAGATACTTCCATGGTAGTAGTACTTTTCAGTGGCCATTGGAGGTACCTAGATAAGAAATTGAAATGAACAAAACAAACGTTGATTAAATTGTAGTAAAGCACGTAAGTTATTTAATAAATGAAAGAAATAACATTGACTAATGTTTAATGCCTCGAAGAAAGCTTTAAAAAGTTAGCTATATTTTTAAGGACAAGATTCCAAAGCAGTTAAGCTCCTGGGTTAGGAGTGCGGCCAATTGCAAATATGGAGACTCGAGAATAGAGATTCGGCTAATCATAAATATTCAGAAACTAATATAATGGATTTTTAACGGTGTTAAAGTCTTGAGACAGTATTTATTAATTTCTTTAGCAAAATTTTTAAAGTTGTCGGTTGATTTCAGTTTAATAATTATAGTATTGTTTTCGTTAATCAATTAAAAGTTTAATTAATTGATTAACTTCAGTCAGACATTATAGTATATAAATGGTGATTCCCTTGTTCCTTGTAACTAAATTCAATATAGAAAGTTTTAATTTTCTCATTCGTGTATTCTTTCATGCTTCTTGATTCATCAAGAAGATTCCAAGCATGACTCCTACCATTTTAACACGGTATCAGAACATAATTATTCTTTGGCTTTCGCTTATGCTTTCCATCTCTTTGTCTCCATCAACATTCATGATGCAAGACAACAAGCACGAATCTTTAGAGATACGGAATTCAACAAAGACTATTGAAGTAGCAGCTGCAACAACAAATATTAAAAAATGGAGATAATGAATTCAGCATGGACCATTAGTGATAAATGTCATGACTTCACTAATTGAAAGAAGCATGACAAGAATAGAGAAGAATGGTTCCTGGTCTCTTTTCAAACACATCACACCAATCATTCACCGTAGAAATGGTTGTAGAGGTTCCAAGATTACTTTCATTTTCAGCTCAAGTTCTTGTACATGGATCTTGTGGGTGCTTAAAATTTCTTCCAGCAAGGAACAAAGGAGCTTCAATGCATTTCTGCACAACTATCTTCAAAATTTTGCAACGGTGAAAAATAATTTTTGGTTAGTGTGTAAACACACAACATTATAGTGTGTAATTTTTTCCTCATTGAAGCACCATACAAGAATCAAGATTAAGGTTCATCTCATTTCTTTTTTTCACCTGTTATGATTGGTTTGCTTCTGTAAAAAAAGATGGTTAAACATTGGATGAAATTGCTTGTGCCAAATGGTGGTTAAGCGTCAGTAATGCTTCACGTTCATATTTCAAGACAGGGAGACGAAGATTCGCTCACCAGCAAGAGGAGGTATCAGAGTATGTGTGGTGTTCATTACAATCATTTCAAGCTTGGAGTGCTTGACATGTAACACCCAATTATGACATGCGATCTCCTAGACCTATGAATATACTGAATGTGTCACCCATTAAGCTTAAATACTTATGCAGTATTTTATTACCCTCCTAGAGGAGCCTTCTAGCATAATGGTAGCGACTCAATATTACAGGAACCAATTTGGACTCTGAACTAAATTGATACATGCAAATATATTAAGAGGTCAAATTGGATGTTTACTCATATTCCATCAAAAATTTATTTTATGATTGATTAAAGTTATTTATTGATAAATTTTATTCTGGGAATTTTTTGATGTAACTATTTATCTCAAAACTTTGTAAGTATATAATGTATACCTTATGTTTGGAAGTTTAGAGGGCCATAGAATAAAATGTATACCTCATTATTTGTCATATCCCTTTATTTTACCTCTAACTTTGTATTCTCTATTCATATTGATATTTGTTAATTATAAATCTTCTAAATCCTTGATGTTTTAATCTCTCCATGCACTTTTTGATTCTTATATATTTTAATTATTTTTCAATTTCCTATGGGTGTATGTTAATCCTAACGTTATTATATTCCTTTATTTCATATCACAATAAAAAAAATCATGTATTGAAATATAATTAGTCATTATTGATATGTCTTATTTCTGTTATCTCTTCTGTCCATCTTTATTTCTGTTCATTTTTTGTAAAATTGGGTATTGACATTATTAAAGTGTTTAATATAATAAGGTTGTGATCCTGTTAAATATTTGGTTCAGATTCTGACACGTGTTATAAAAAAAAATCAAATCGTTGAATCTCCGTTTTACTTCTTCCCCTCTCATCATCAAACAGTGCCAATTTCTATGGTTTTGAGGGGTCAACCCGAAAATTTTGTTACCAAAAAATAAAGGGTGCAATTTCCAATAATATATTTAACATTTTGATTATAATAAAATTACACTTTTGTTACAAAAAATAAGTGTAAAAACATGTATTTGTCTCTCTATTAATGGAGATACCTTTATTCCAAAGAATAAGTATATGTTATATCCACTGTTTTCACTGTTTCGTGCAATTATTTTTATTGTCTATAAAAAACTAAGTTATTATAAAATTTAGGTGTGCATTTCTTATTGATGGCAAAGAAGATTTATGGTACAATCCAAAACCTATCACACTTTCAAATAATAAAAACAAGTTAATTCGTTTTTTCTTACTTTAAAAGTGTAGTCTTATATATATAGTAACTATGCAAATCGTAGTTTGCAGTTAAAGATGGAATGGATCGCATATATACCACCATTCACATGCAATCTTCGAAGTTCAACGCTTGTCAACATACATAAAGAACATTTAAAAAGTAGCTTATAGCACTAGCCAAAAAAGAGTAGCATTATTCATCATTTGAGACCATATTTGGTTTCTCAACTTGAATATTATAAAAAGGGTTAGATTTTATTTTTAATCGGAATTGGAATTTATTAGCTAACACCAAGAAATAGAAGATAATTTGAATATGTAAATACATCCCAGCCCACTAGGTTTATAATAAAAAAGAAGATAAGCATAATGCATGATTATAGAGTGGGTTGCTTGGTTAGAAAGTTTTCTCCTAGCCTATAGATTCTAGGGTACATAATTCTTTGGAGATGATGGACAAAAGCAATACAAGTTTATGAATAAAATGCATGTGTTCCTCCCATGCATTGACAATTGTGAGGAGTCGAGTACTCGAAAGGTTTTGTTTTGCTCGAGTGATAATATTAAAAGAGAATCTATTTAAAACAAAGATCGATAGAGTCGAGTATAAATTTATTGAAGTCTAACACAAGAAGTTAAGGTTGATAATTTGAATGTCTTATAAGAAAACGAAGTGATGAGCTCTTCTTTATATTTTGGATTTAGAGATGGTGTGCAATCTTTTTTTATGATTTTTTATGTTTTTTTATATTATTTGACCCATTATTTATACATTCATGGTTTCTTAAGGGTCCTAAATTTCGAACACTCAACCCCTTTGTTTCCTTATCTTCCAAAATCACAAATAACAAATTGCTGGATTTGCTTAATTTCCTATCTCCTAGCCTATTTTCATGCCATAAAATACTCCTCTTTCCCATCACCTAACTAATTCACTATTACATATTTTAATCTTTTCTATTTTCATGCACTCTTATTCTCTTCTGAAATTGCCAACAAAAAAATGAACAATTACTTAGATAGCGAGGAAAAAGATAATGCATCTAATATGGCAATGAAACTTTTTTTAAGGATAATGACAATTTTTTTCTTTAATTAATGTTTCCATCTTTTATAATATCCTTTGTAATTTATGTTGATTAGGATCCACCTCTATCCTAATTGCTAATATTTACTCACATGGTTTCATACTTTTGAATTTTGATGCATCTAGCTCACTTTTCCACTTTGGCAACATTTGATTCGATGAGTACTATCTTTCATTAATTATTATTAGTACTAAATTGTCTTGTTATGAAAACGTGCTTATCCGGTATCCACATCTTTCCACGCAACAAAATAAATATAAAAATAAAAAATAGGTTAGACATGCATTTTAATGTGTGAACATATAGAATGTATTATATTATATATTGATGAATGCATATACATTGTATTAGTGGTGAAATATTTATGCATATGTAAAGATTTATATATATATATATATTACTTATAAAATACTACATGGGTTATTTAAACTTAAGAGGTTGTATGCTTAGTATATTCATGGGCCTATGAGGTCGCACGTCAGAACTGGTGTATTACAGTTCCTAAAGATTTTAAATCTGTCTTTAAAGATCTTAAATTGAGTCAATTTGTATCCTATAATTTGTCCTAAAACTGATTAATTTAATCTGAACTTAAAATCATGGGGGACAAATTTATATTTTTCAAATTTCCAAGGATAACATTGTTATTCATTGTTATTTACTCATAAATATTTTAAGGCTGTATGCTCATTTTGGATAATGCATTTTGTTTGTGGCGTAATGATTTTCTATGAAGGTTAAGCAAGTTTGCACTTTGGAGTAAAGAAAGGAAAAACAGGAGAAAGAGCTAGAGTGTGTTACTTCATATTTCTATTATTTCCTTTTTGGGTCAAACAATATTGGCTATTGTAATGTCATAAACTATATTTTCTTTTTCCACCTTTGTAAATCATTAGTTCAATCATAACAAAATATTGACTATATTTTTTTTCCTTTTCCTTCTTTTTTTAGTTTTTCATCATGTCCCAAAAAAATAATAACAAAAAGAGTATTGTTTCATTATTTTTTAAGGTGTAGATCTATGTTGTGATGTCCTTAAAGAGGGCTCTTAATTGAGCACAATTTTTTTAAAACTTAATGACGAGGTGTAAATATACAGACAAATTACATATTTTGATTGATGTCTTATTCTTTATATCTAGCTAATTAGAATATTACTTTTAATTTCTGAAAATGTTCCTTTTTCATATGACAATATGTCATTAGCCTTGGACATTGTTAATGACAGATGATATCGTTTAGTATATCTCTTGCTTATTATGAGAATCAAATCTGCTCTTACCAACTTAGCATTAAAAACATGGACCTTAACCCTAAATTTAGGGAATACAATTATAAGACTTTGATTGATTAAGAAAGGACATTAAACAACTCTCAAAACTCACAATCATGCTAAATTACCATACAAATACTTGTGAGGAATAGCATGTGACAAAAAATGGTGGGTCATTCTGGCTGACTATTATGGAACAAGTTCCAACTTTTAGGCATGTATGAGTGGAAATGAGCCAATGAAAAATGAGAAACGTGCAATGATATTGATTAGATACTAGTGGACTATGATTCTGATTCCACACATTAGATATTTTAGAAGAATATTCATTCATACCAAAAACACCCATAAACCCAAGTCAACTTTAAATACTCTACATAATTGCCTTTCATTTTATGCTTAACTTTCACTAATTTGATGCAATTCACTCACAACCCACCAAGTTTAAGTGCCTGCAGCATCTTAAAATCCTACAATTTAATCTCCAAATTTATAGATGATTTCTTCCCATAAGTGTGTACATTTATACACATCGAAGTATATATTAGACATAACGTCTTCGACAATTGTAGGCCATTACTACTAATGTGACTATAATTGTGGTTATGATATAGTTTCAGCGACTCCTTAAATTTTAACATAGAAGTGTCTAAAACTATTACATTCTTGAATTTAAAACCTTGGTAGTATCATCTCCTAAGCAATGACAAAGTTATAAAATTCTAGTTTACTAAATTAACAAACAATTTTGTTTCATAAAATTCAAGTAAAGGTTTTGTGGAATAATAGGTAGAATCATAGAACACAAATGCTTGTAATAAGACTGTCTTTTTTTCTTCCTGCCTACGATCTTAGACAATCTCAAATTCCTCATTTGTCATACACTCTAATATTGAAAAGTCCAATATCGAAAAGAATCTCATTCCTTAAATAAAGTGCTGAGCACAACTCATATGAAAAACAAGTTCAATACATTAATTTGTTTATCTCTAGCAGCTGCAAAGTTTTCTCTATAAGATAAGGTAAGGCATTAGTCCGAGAAAGACCAAAGCTAAATGTCTTAAACCAGTGGGTCCATCCACCTACACTTGTCTCTTGACAATTGAAATTTGAGACTGAAATATGTGCCATTTGAAGATTGGTGGTTTCTATTTTGTGTTGACAATTGAAACAGTACAACACTACTGTTTGATATGCTTGAAGCATAAAAAAAAGAAATTTGTTGACCAAATGAGATGCTAAATGCAATAGAACAAAAGTACCAAGAAACAAAACATTGCATCATAATCACTTTTGGTTTCAATGGTACATGCTCCTATCCCTATACAACCTAATTAATTTAGAGGAGTGATATTCCTATAGTTTTTTTCACACATGTTATATTATAATTAATCATAATAGTTGTTTTAAAAAGAACAATAGTTAAATGATAGACGATTACCTTACTGGAAAAATATATACAGATGATTATGATATAAATTTAAATTTTGGTGCTAAAACGAAAATAAGAGATGAATATTTTCTTCACTTATAACATCTTTTCAAGAATGAGATAAAAAACAATATTAGACCAACGACACATTAGCCCATTAATGTAAGACCTTAATAGATCCATAAGTAATATACTGGATCAAAGTTTCGATTTCTGATAGTGACATTTGTTGGGAAGTACAATCACACATCCTGAAATAAATTAATTCTTAATTACATTGGTTATACAAAAAAACAATATTAGTCATTAAATTAGTTTGTGTCTATACAAGTTATTCTCTCTTCTAAAATAGTCTATATTTACCTTAATTACTTGTAGTATATATGAGATCATAATAGTTGTTCTAGATCTATCTTCAGTGCTATGTTTCTATTACAAGAATGGTTTAGGAGATACTTTAGTCTGCATTTTGGAGCTGCCTAAGGTGAAATATAAAGTCTTGTTGACCTATTTAAGCTGTGCGATAAGGCTTATGTAGAAAGGTCATTTTTCAAGTGCTTAAAAAGATCATTATTTAGCTGTGTCATGAAAGGAAAATGATTGTTACACATTATTTTTGTTACACATTTTATTGGGCATACTTATTTGAACAAGACAGAAAGTGTGTGAAAACTGTGTTTTTGTTGTTTTATTATTAAAAATAAATACAAGAATCATATAATGAAAGTAATGTGCAAATTATACCCAAAGTAGGAACAATATTGTTAATCATAGAAATAGAAGCCAAGGGTTGTATAGGAATACTGATGGCAAAAATATAGGAGTATAATATTTATGCATTGTTAGTGTAAAGAAAATTAATATATACACAATATCATTATATCATATACATTCATTTGTATTATTTTTGAAGAGTAAATAATGATTAAATTAAACATAAATAATATAATAAACAATATATAAAACTCTTATACTATATTTTTTTTCCCTCAAACCATAATCTCCAAGTACATGCAAAATGTGAAGAAGATCTTTACTCTTGACTTTGGCAAGGTTTTGATGAAGACACAAACATCACCAAAAAGAAGAATACTTATGAAGACAAAGAAGATTAAAGCTTCAAGAAAATTAGAATAAGTCTCTATATGTACTTCTATCCTAAAACTCTTACTTATGCAAAGTAGTAGTAATGCTCAAAACTATTTTTAAAGAATAATGAAACACTTTGAAAATACTTAAAACAAATTTTGAAAAGATGTGTAACGGGTTACTTAATTCAAGTAACAAGTTACATGTGAGAGAAAAGTAATCCATTACTGCATTTGAGTAACAGATTACCAGTTTTACAAAAGTTGAGTAACCGATTACCCAAATGGTGTAATCGATTACTCAAATTCGAATTTAAAAATCAAGTGGACAGTATGTTTGGGTAATCGATTACCAATGTCAGTAATCGATTACTGAGGACGGTTGAATGAGATTTCAGATTTCAAAACGAAATGGTTTCACTCCAAACAAAATCTCTTCACTCCAAACAACTCCTACACTTTCAGAAAGGCACATTGAGTATTTGGAAAGCCTATATAAAGACTCTAAACTCTCACAATATCAATACACAACTTTCATACAACTCTCATAAATTCTCTCACTGTTTTTCTGCACTTTTTGTATTAAGCTCTTAAACTTTCAATAGAGAATTTATTCTAAGTAATTTGCTTCAAAAGCTTTCACAAATATATTGAGCATTATTACTAAGCATATAACGAGAGTTGATTGGATTGCAAGTGATATAATATTTCATACTTTGTAAAGGCAATCCAAAGCCATTGTTGTATTTCTTCATTTATTGCAAACAATTTTTCTTTCACAAGGGTGTGAATAGAAAGGGGAAAGAGCGACTTGGAAAGTGTTTTTCCAAGGTATAAATATTAGTGAGTGTGTAAGGTACATAGAGATCTCGATGTGAGATATTGTAATTACAACTCATAATATTTAGTGAAAAATCTCTTAGCTGCAAGAGTACTGGACGTAGCCTTCGGTGGACAAGAAGGAACCAGTATAAAATACTTATGTACTCTCCTTTCTCTTTCCTCTTTACTTTATATTTGCTTATTTTTCTGCAATATTATCCGCTGCACTTTAACTCTAGCATTTTACAGAAAAAGTTACTACAACTTTAAGTCAACTAATTCACCCCCCTCTGAGTTGCAATCTCGTACTTACACAAAAAACAACAGTTAGGTACATAATCTCATGTGCACCTTTGTATTTTAATAAAATTTATATCTAACTTACCCTTCTAATTCAAGTAAAATTTATATCGTACCCTAACTTTATATGATGCCTCCAAAACAATAACACCCTAATCCAAAAGCCTCATCTCTCATCCACAATTGATGAACTTGGCACATGCTCCTATTATGTACAAGAGTAAACATTAATTTATGAGGAAAAAAATTAAGTTTAGTTCAGTTTTAACTTTTTACTGCATATGTCATAATCTAAGCACTATGTACAGTTGTACACTATGTTTCTAGCAATAACCATAAGTGCAACAAACATTATGGATACAACATATACAAATGCTTGATATATTATATATATATAATTAGTGACTTCAAGCCGCGTAAGCCTTAAACATCATCAGAAAATACTTGTTAGCTACCAAGCCCAATTACATAAGAGTTTAAAATTTATGTACCGACAAAATTCTCTGGAGCATTGAATGTGAAATCATGACTCTATTTAGCAACTATTGTAGAATAAGCTAAGGGATCAGTTTCTAGGTGAATGGCGGGGAAGAGTAAGAGTGTGTGGTTTGTTATTTATTCTTATTAGATAAATAATCATCATTCGAGTGGATAAACATAACCAATCAAGCGAATGATTGTTGTACCAAACAAAATAGATAGATTGAAGTTGATATTTACATTTTGAGGCAATCCAATCCTCAAAATATTAAGCCTACCTTTGTGAGTTGGAACTTAAATTTAGTTATTATATATCTAGTATTCATGTTCTCCTTCATGTACTTCCCCAAATACCTAAAAGTAGCAAATATGTGATCAACAAATTTAAACGAATAAGCATACCAACAATTGAATCAATGATATACAAATTCAATAAAAGATAAAAAAAACAATTAATTGTTCATCATATATTGTCAAGAGAGTAACCAACTTTAATTATTAAGGTGATTACTTACTCATGATTCAACGCAACACAAAAGAGAAATAGAAGAAAGACATCATCTATTGAATTGTAAAAGATCTAAAAGCTCTCAAAAACATGTTCTAACTAGAATTGGTGGTAGGAGAATGAAAGAGCATGTTATGATAAAAAATGTGATTAGGGAAATGACTTAAGAGAACAATATTTTTTTGGTATTACCAAGTATATTTGCTTCTTACTATATAGATAAGGAATTTACATCTTTTAAAGTATGTAGTTATCTCTTTGATATTAAAATCGAATCATCGACATTTTGGTATTTCTATGAAACGAACGGAATCATAGACCAACGTATTGTTAGTGAAAATACTGACGTTAGAAAAACTCCTTGAAATTGTGAAAAAAGAGTATTAAGGAGTTGAAACCAGACTCAACTATTTTGGGCCATAAGTACAAATAACCCGTTACATAATCCTAACAGTGCTTATGTCAGTGCAAATTCCAAAATTCACTTACCCTCCATGCTGGTCGTTCACTCAGTTTTCTTCATTAACCGTGAGTCCTTTCGTTCACTCCGTTTTCTTCATTCACTATCCATTTTTTAGTTCATATTACGCAAAATAGTAAATAACATTAAGGTGTTAGGTCAGATGATTTGTATTAACACTTTGTACTTGACTTCCAATTATTTTTTAGTTGTAGTATTTCATTCACACACTTTGTAATCATATTATCATTACTATTATTATATTTTTTTAGTATTTTTATTATGAGTTTAACATCTATATACAAGTAGTGTACACATTTATACATAAATAGTGTATAATCCACCATTCATTCTATTATTATTAGTGTTAAACTATTAATTAATAATTTTGACTGCTATACTTGTTTCAGTTTGAATGGCGACCGAATTCGGCATCAAATGGGAAAAGGATAGGGAGAGGGAAACACCATAAGTCGTCGAGTGGTTTTTTGCCATCAGATATTACTCTTGGGAGTGTTGTTTTTCGTTTACTTTGCCCGGCTTCCAGAATTGGTAGTGTAATAGGTAATGGTGGCACCATTGTGACACAGATTCGCAAAGAAACTGGTGTGGAATCCCTTCAAGCTTATCTTTCTTGTTTGTCCTCAAGTAAGTATTATGTCTAACTTTTACAATCATATATGAATAATAATATAGAAATTATGACCTAAAATAACAAGCAATCTCATGTTTATTTTTAAACAATCCAGACATCAAGACAAGACAATCATAAACAAATTTAATTCAAGCTAAGTCCTTAAGTCATAACAATTGCATGAATTAGGGTCACTCTTCTCTCAGCACTCTCACGTGTTTAAGAGTCCATAGTGTTTCGCTCAAAAAATTTCATGAAAGTAAATTACCATAGGCTTGATTATAGACCAAATCGCCACTCACTATATTTGAATGCATACAAAAATCAAGAGGTCTTTAAATGGTTGTAGTGGGGCTTAGATGAATGATTTAAGGTGTGATAGTCAAAGAAATGATAATTCAAAATGCTTACAAATGTTTCCCAAAATACTTAAGCCTTTTAGACATCTGATTGAAGCATTGAGATTATCTTGATAGTCTTACTTTATCATATGACCTTTTTTCAATCAATATTTTTTCTTACATTTCTATGGATTCTTTCATCACGCATAACATTTTTACTTTTCTTATTGCTTCAACCAAACATCATAAATTACCACAAACTCCCATTTGAGTAGCTATGAAAAATCATTAAATTTAAGGCTCAAAAGTGGACAATTAATGAGTTTTTAATGTTTATAGCAAACAGTTGTAGATCAAAAGAAAAAGTCTTAATTGTCTCTATCATTTTAATGCATACAGACAGACTTCAATCTTGAAACGGTCACAAATCAAGTTCTAGAATATACAATCATAGAAAATTATGCACTCATGAAAGAAAAAAGGTTTCATGTAATTGTCAATTCAAATCAGAAACCTTATTGGGTTTGGCCCAAGATTCTCACATTTGGTACATTCAGCAAAACTTATGAAACAAAGACCTTTATTTAACCAAATTTAATTCACAATTGTCAAATCTAATACATTTCATGTTATTATTCTATCAGCAATTTTTTCTTCAATGGGGGTCATAGATCAACAATCATCATTCATGCATTCTTTTTCATTTAAAGCAGATAGACAATACATAGAATAAACCATGTGATAGATCATATATGAGACATATGATAATGCATGATAATATAAATATTCAACCTAAAAAATTTAAAATCTATATGATATACATGAAATGAATGAACTATTTAAATGTAAAACCCCCTCAAGCTTAGACATTTACATTGTCCGCAATGTAAAAATCTAAACAATAAGAGAAAGAAAAATAAAACTCACAGATTAGGTATGAAGTGTCCTTAACTCACATGTCAATTATAAGTGATTGGCTTCATTGAGTGTAGTGGAAGTACCTGCAAAAGAAGAGAAAAATGTCTCAAATGGTCATATGTCCTAGATGGCCTAGGTGTAAATATCCTGGGCAGCAATACCATTTTTTTTGGCAGACACTATATACACCCCCTACAAAGCTCTAAGCTAAGGGAGGCACTAAAGCCGACACTAAAACACTAAAATTAATGAATTTAGAAAATGTACCTCTAGTGTTGGTTGTCTCCCACGAAACGCTCGTTTAACGTCATTAGCTTGATGGTTGATATTTGTAGCTCATGTAGGATCCAAGAGGGCTATGTTTGTTTGTTTCTCCAGTCGCTCATTTGCTAGATAATGCTTCAAGCGTTGACCATTCACCTTGAAGTTTCCCCTTTCCTCATTCCATATATCAACTGTTCCATAAGGGTAAACCTTGGTGACTTTGAATGGACCTGGCCATATAGACTTTAGCTTCCCTAGAACGAGCCTCAATCTGGAGTTGAATAAGAGAACTAGTTCCCCTACTTGGAACTCTCTGCGGAGTATGTGTTTGTCATGCCATATTTTTGTTCTTTCTTTGTAAGTACGTGCATTCTCATAAGCATCGAACCGCAGTTCTTCCAACTCTTGCAGTTGGAATTTCCTCTTTTCTACAGCAACTTTCAGATCAAAGTTTATCAATTTGACTGTCCAATACGCCTTATGCTCTTGTTCCACTGGAAGGTGGCAAGGCTTACCATAAATCAACCTGAATGGTGACATACCAATAGGTGTTTTATATGCAGTACGGTAAGCCCATAAAGCATCATCAAACTTTGAGGACCAATCTTTTCTGCTCCTAGATACTGTCTTCTCTAATATGCTCTTAATCTCATGATTTGATACTTCCACTTGACCACTTGTTTGAGGGTGGTAAGGGGTACCAACTCGATGAGAAACACCATACTTCTTCAAGAGGTTTCCAAAATGTCTTTCAATGAAGTGTGAGCCTCCATCATTAATAACCAGCCTCGAGACCCTAAACCTTGGAAATATGATATTGGTAAACAGTTTAATGACTGTTTTAGCATCATTGTGTAGAGATGAAATTGCCTCCACCCACTTAGAAACATAATCGACTACCACCAAGATATATTTGTTGTTGTTTAAAGTAGGAAAATGTCTCATATAGTCAACACCCCATACATCAAATATCTCCACCTCAAGGATGGGGTTCTTTGGCAGTTCGTGCCTTTTTGATATGTTCCCCACCTTTTGGCAAGAATCACACGTGAGAACAAATTCCTTGCATATCTGAATATGTGTGGCCAAAAGAAACCACATTAGAATACCTTTGCTATTGTTTTTGAAGTACTTGCATGACCTCCATAAGAGGCAGAGTGGCAATAACTCAGGATCTTTGACACTTCTTCTTCTAGAATACATCTTTTGTAAATACCATCAACATAGAGTCGATAGAGGTAAGGACCATCCCATATATACTTCTTCAGATCTGAGAAGAATTTCTTTTTCTGTTGCGGTGTCATTTCAGGTGGAAGAATTTTGCTGACCAAATAGTTTACAAAGTCAGCATACCAAGGTGCCTCTACAGTGTCGAGGAGGAGGAGTTGCTCATCATGAAATGAATCAGCAATAGGTATGTCCTCCTCCTCTCCACTTGGGTGTTCAAGTCGAGATAAGTGATCTGCAACTGGATTATCTGTTCTCTTTCTATCAACAATCTCCAGATTGAATTCTTGTAGAAGGAGAATCCATCGGATGAGATATGGCTTGACTTCTTTCTTACTCATCAAGTATCTCAGGGCTGGGTGATCAGCATAGACTATAACTTTATAACCTACTAGGTAGGACCTAAATTTTTCGAAGGCAAACACAACAACTAGTAGCTCCTTCTCTGTGGTGGCATATTTGACTTGAGCTCCATCAAGTGTTTTGCTTGCATAGTAGATTGCATGCATCTTCTTGTCCTTCTTTTTGCCCAACACTACTCTCACAACATAGTCACTAGCATCACACATCACTTCAAATGGAAGATTTCAGTCTAGTGATTGCAATATTGGTGTAGTGACCAATGCCTCCTTCAACCTGCAAAACGGTTCTAGGCAAGCAACACTAAAATCAAATGCAATATCTTTCATTAAAATGTTAGAAAGGGGTTTCGCAATTTTTGAAAAATCTTTTATGAATATGCGGGAAAATCTCGCATAGCCTAAGAAACTCCTCACACATTTTATATTAATTGGTGGTGGCATATTTTTTATCACTAAATTTTTTGCCATGTCCACCTCTATCCCTTTTCCTAAAATTAAATGCCCCAACATGATACCATTGCACACCATGAGGTGACATTTTTCTCAATTTAATACAAGATTCACTTCCTCACATCTCTGCAATATTTTTGTCAAATTTGTTAAGTAGTCATCAAAAGAAAGTCCATAAATATAAAAATCATCCATAAAAACTTCCATTATGTTTTCTATAAAATCAGAAAATTTTGCAGTCATGCATCTTTAAAAAGTGGTTGAGGCATTACATAGCCCAAAAGGCACTCCTATAGGCAAAGGTGTCATAAGGACATGTGAACATAGTTTTCTGTTGGTCTTCTGGGTGAATGGGGATTTGATGAAATCCCGAGTACCCATCTAAATAGCAGAAATGTTCATGTGTAGCAAGCCTTTCAAGCATTTGATCAATGAATGGGAGAGGGAAGTGATCTTTCCTAGTGATTGTGTTTAATTTTCTATAATCAATGCACATTCTCCAACCTGTGACTGTTCTAGTTGGTATTAATTCATTTTTCTCATTTTTTTTACAACAGTCAATCCTCCCTTTTTAGGAACCACATGAAGTGAGCTCACCCGTTCACTATCAGATATATGATATATTACCCCATCATCTAAAAGTTTCAGCACTTCTTTCCTAACCACTTCTTCCATGAAAATTCTATGCATGCAAAAAGAAGAGTTTATACATTTTATATCATCCAATGTGTATCTTATTACCTTCTTGTGCATTCTTAGGACCCTTAACAATTTTTTAGTTTCCAATTTATTCAATTTAGCCTTAACAACAACTGGATAAGATGAATTAAGTCCAAGAAATTCATACCTGGGGGTGGAGGGGAGTGTTTTTAATTCAATTTTAGGTGATTTCCCCTCATCTCAATCTTCAAATTTGGGCATTACCTTCAAGGTCTCATCTTGCGGGTTGTGAGGAAGTGTTGGGCTTGCATTCAGAAATTCAATAACCTCAACCACTTCCTCATCAATGTCCGAAGTATCACCATCAACTATGCATCTCTCTAAGGGATCCTTAGATTGCACTCTAGCTGCTTCCTCTTTCACAACTTGGTTCAGCATATCAACCTTGAAACATGAATCCTCAAGAGAAGATTGTTTAATAGATTTAACAATATCAAATTCAACTTTTTCATCCTCTATGCTTAGGGAAAGTTTTCCATTCTTTACATCAATTATAGCACTAGTAGTAGCCAAAAAAGGTCTACCTAATATGATTGAGATTTGTGAATCCTCTTCCATATCTAGTATTACATAATCTGCTGTAATGAAAAATTTCCTAACTTTGATAGGGACATCCTCCAAGATGCCTATAGGGAATTTAACTGACCTATCTGCTAATTGAAGTGATATAGTAGTGGGTTTTAGTTCGCCCACTTCCAACTTTTTGCACACAGATAAGGACATGAGACTCATATTTGCCCCTAAGTCACATAAGGTGTGATCAAAACTAGTATTTCCAATTAAATATGAGATAGAAAAACTATCAGGATCTTTTAATTTATAAGGTAATTTATTTTGAATTAAAGCACTGCACTCTTCAGTTAAAGCGATTGTTTCATAATCCTCTAGTCTTATTTTTTAGATAAAGTATCCTTAAGAAATTTTGTGTATGCATGCTTCTCCTTTAGTGCCTCAATGAAGCATAAGCTGATATATAATTTCTTAAGAATATAAAAAAATTTCCCAAATTTCTTTTCTAATTTTGCCTTTGCTAATCTTTGGGGAAAATGAATTGTTGGTACATATGGTGGTGAAGCTACATACTTAAATATCTTTTCAAAATTTTGCCCCCCTTTTGGGGGTTGTGTCTTAGTATGTTCCTATTTCACTTGTGCATTTTTTCTAATTTGAGGAATATCACTTAGTTCCTTCCCACTCCTTAATTACAATTTGTGTTTCCAACATTTTATCATGGATGGTCAGATTTTCTATTTTAGAATTCAAGTCATTGAGCATGTTTGAAAAACTTTTATTAATCATGATTTGATCTTCATGAAATTTATTTTAGTTAGGAAGCAATTTTTCTTGACCTTCCATTAATATTTTAAGAGTAGGATCAATAGGAGAAGATTGTATCTATGGAAACATTGTTGGAGGCTTTCTGTTACCTAGTCCATCCTGATATTGATGATTCAGAGTGTTGTTGCTCCTCCAAGAAAGGTTGGGATTGTTCTGCCTGTATAGTGAGTTGAATTGTTGCCCACTCCTCTCCTTGTAGTCATAGTGGTTGCATGATTCAGGTTGTTCATTAGTCAATGCTCCATGTTCAGGTTCAGTGAAGTGTTGACATTCAGACCACTCATGTCCTTTTACTTCACACCCCTTACATGTTGCAGTAGACCCAATAGCATTAGCATGATACTTTTCTAACTTTCCAAACCTTTGGGAAAGGTTCTCCAACATAAAAATTACCTTCTCCATCTGATTGCCTGAATATTGTGCACCAGGGTCTCTTCTTGGATGGTGTCTCCTCTCATTCGCACATTGGTGATGATCAGAAACCATATTATCTATGATTTTGAAGCAACATAAATTCATTTGCACATAAAGGCACCACCTGCTGAAGAGTCCAATAGTTGCTGTGATGGAAAGTCTAGCCCACTATAGAAGTTCTGAACCAACGTCCAAGGTGGAATACCATGATGAGGGCAAACTTCAGTCAACTCATTTAATCTTTCCCAAGCTTCAGCAATTGATTCCCCATCCCTTTGACTGGAGTTCTGGATGAGGTGCCTATAGTGCATAATTTTGGAAGGAGGAAACTATTTGTTGAGAAAAACCTCCCCCAAAGTTCGCCATTTGCTTGAATTTCAACATTTTGATTCCTTAGCCACATCTTAGCTCGGTCTCTTAGGGAATATGGAAACATGCGGAGACGAATAACATCTTCAGAAGACCCATGAATCCTCATTGTCTCACAGAATTCCAACAACTGATCAATATGTGCATTAGGATCTTCATGAGCTTCACCTCCAAATTGGTTTTGTATCATCATTTGGATCAGAGCAGATGGCAAAGAAAAGTTCTCTGCCTCAATAGTTGGGCGAATTATTCCAGGACGTGAACTACAAGCATTATGGGCTGCGTAGTCGCGAAGTAGTTTTTCATCTCGTTCATCCATTGTTTGTACACGCGCACGTCTTTCTCTTGCTCTTTCTCTTTGTTGCCTTCTTCTACGAAAAGTTTTTTTGGCTCTGAATAGTAATTTGAACTTTGCATAGACGAAATGTGCAACCTGCAGAGGTACCAAGAAAAAGGAAAACGCGTAATACACTAGAATAAAGTAATGAATTAATTGAGAATTAAAGAAATTTTGACACATTCCCCAGCAACGGGGCCAAAAACTTGATAAGGCAAATCGCAAGTGCACGATTATGTCGTCAAGTAATAAAATATCGATCCTACGAGGACTGGAAAACTCCTTTAATTATAACAATTAACTTATACTTAACTCAACTAAGGAATAAAATTGAATTTAGAACAATTGTCAAGAATAATTATGAAAATAATAAAAAAGGATTGAAATCTAATTTAGGAAGAGTTCTCAGGATAAGGGTTACCGCCTTTATACTCTCAAATCCTTGTTTTGCTCCTTTTCATGAACTTTAAGTTGTGAGGGTGAATTGTTCTTTGATATGTGTCATCGTCTCTCGAGCTGCGACACGTGTACTCAATTGAAGTCCCACCTACTCTCGTGGTGCGATTATCAATCAAATCTTTTACCTATATCTTTCTATCCAATAGCTTCGTAGCAACCCAATGTGAATTCCAGAAACTCCCGAGAATCCTAATACTACTCTCGTGAATTAGGATTCTAGTTTGAATAACTGAATGGTCGGATAGTTGGGTTCACCTCTCTCTCCTTCCCCAATGTATCTAAGAGGTGTAATTTGTTGGTCAGACAACTTACACGAATAAAATTCAGTTTAATGATTCAAATCATAACACTCAATGAAATAGAAGTAAGAACAAATATTTATTGAATGTAAAGCATAGCCCCAATCCTAGAAACAAAGGGAATTACTCACTCATGATGTACAAGAGAATCCCAAATTTTAAATTAGAGAATTGTAAGGTAAAGAATGTAAAATCCTTGAGGGAAAACCCTTATTTATCCTAATTACAAAATATTGGGCTAAACCCAACAAAACAAATCTAAAAAATAGGAATATAACATCTCTGACTTCTTTTGGTCCTTCAATTGTTCTTCGCATAGCCTCAACATTGAATTCAATCTTATTGCAACCAATGTCTATTCTTTTTTGCTCTGAAGCACAGATTTGTCAAACACCCTCACGTGTCGGTGTCCGACACATATCCGACACAGATACGCTCGGATTCGCGAAGGATACGTATCCATAGAGTATCCAAAAATTAAAAAAATAAAATAAAATAAATAAAAATTAAAACACATATCCGATTCGTTTTCAATAAAATATAGGATATATGGATTCATTTTCAGTAAAGTACAGGATATATAGATTCATTTTCAATAAAATAGGATAAGATAAATTCGTTTTTATTAAAATATGATAAGATAGATTTGTTATGGAGAGCACTGATTTTAAGATAGATTCATTTTCATTAAAATATGATAAGATAGATTTGGTATGGAGGGCAATGATTTTAATTTTCTATTATATTTTTTACTCTGTATATTTTGATTTACACTTATAATTTTATCATATTTTATGTGTTTTTATTATTTTATATGCGTATCTCTGAACGTATCATATACTGTATTTTAAAAAAAATGCGTGTTGACATATCGGATACATATCGTATCCGACACACGTATCAATATTTGTGTTTCATAGCTTTTTTACTTTAATTCATCAAACTGCACAACATAGCTACTGCTCAATCCGAACAAAGAGAAATAAAAGCTAAAAACAATCCTAAATTATTATGTCCTAAAATACAAGTTAAATGCAATACAAATATAGTGTAATTTCAGACTTACGAGAAACTTAAAATAGAGGAGCATGTTCCTCAATGTGACAAAGAGTTATGACTATACTAGGTGATAATAAAGAGATTGAAGAGGATGATGAGCAAGGAAATGAGGTTTGTAATAATGAGGCTGATACAGACAATGAGGTGAAAGATGAGAGTGATAATAATGAAGATACAGACTCTGTTCCCATTGAAGGTTCAGTTGGTCTATTTTGAAGGCTTTATCTCTCGTTTTCGAGAGGGTGGTTGATGGAACAGAGGAGACGGTTGAAGGTGATAAAGAAAGTGATAGTGTTTTTAGGCTTCTTGGATCCTTCCTAAGGACAATCTTCCCTTTGTGTCAACCAAGCAGGTGTCCTTTGTAGTTTATGAGTTATGACAAGAGGAAGTGGATTGAGCTTGTCATTTGTCTTGAGTTGTCTTGTGTAGATTGTTTTCCAATTACTTTATAGTTTATGAATCATGGATAGAGATAGTTGAATCGGATGTTTCTGTTTCATTATGCTCTTGAAAGTTTAAACAGGTTTGATGCAGATACAAGCTTAATGAATCGAGCTGACACATGTTGTGGGTGTACCATAGATGACAAATATCAAATGATAGTGCTGAATTTGAAACTTATCTTGGACTATTCAGAACCTATATACAATGCAACTAGGTACTACATTTTCTTTTTTCTTCCATAAGAACCTGATAAGTATTATTGTGTGGCCTTGAAGGGCTGGTATTTCTTGAGATCCTGAGCCAGGCCTTGAATGGAGCCAGCAGCTGAGATAATAGAAACGATCAAGCAGACCCAGCTTAATATTTTGAGCCATGTCCAGGTGAATGAAAGCTTTTTCATCTTGGATTGCTTAATATACATCTCTATGGGAAAGTAAACTGTTAATGGCCAAAAGGATAATGAACCAATCAGGCCAAGGAAGTCATTGAAGAATGGAAACAACATAGCTATCACTGCAGTGATAATAACATATGTTGTTCTCCAAACTATCCTGAAGAAGTTCACATTGTATGTTCCACATAGTGGAAGCTTCACAGCATGGTCTACATTTACAAATTTGGTCTCAGACCATTTTTCTTTGCTCCAGCTCTCTACGAACCCAAAAATGGGTTGGCAAAAAACCTGCCAATATAAATGGATAAATACAATATACTAATGCCAAAGAATGCAGAACAAGGAAATGGGTTTAGTTCAATTTGTTTATTTACCTGGTATGCTCCAACTAAGTGCACAGCTATGCAGACATTGGCAAAGTCTATTAGCCAAAAGGGCTCGTAGAAGCCGAAGCCTGTGAGGAAATTTCCTGGTGCATTGTTTCCAAATGCTGCATAGCCTAAGGTTCCACATAGCACATAAAATAGGGTTGTGGTTAATATGCCAATCAAACTGGCTCTCTTCATGACTTTGTTCTCTGGGGGGCTTGATTTAAGGGTATCCTGCAATCATAAGGTTTTCACTTTTTTTTTGTTTTCAGGGTATTTCTCTGTTAATAGAGACTGATTATTTTCTTCCATTTTTAGTTTCTGCACACCAAGGGTGTGTTCTTCTGAAATATTATTAGAAGACTAATAACTTTCAGGACAAGATTATCGACGATCTCTCTCAACAAAGTCATTTCCATACATGGTACGAATCGAGATCTTAATATCACTTTTGAGGAACTTAACTTCCTCTGAATTGTGCTAGGCTTTGTTTAAGACTAATGTTTTAATTTAGGCACACCTATATTTGACACAAATTTTCTTATATATATGGTCGAGCCTGATGTAGCTAAACTACATAATAACTAGCTTGAAACAATATAAGCTCCTATCCTTGAGTATGGGCCTCTAACAGAACATAGGATGCTTCCTTTTCATAAGAAAGTTCCATGTCTGCTAATAAGTTTCGGATGAAATTAACCCTTTTCATAAGGAAGTTCATATCCTTGAATAGGTAGTAATATCAGATGTGTTCAGTTTCTTTGATGTAGTAGGATTCAATGACCATTGACCACAAGAAAGAGGATAAATACACTATAAGAATATATGGTTGGACTTTAGAATAGATTCTTTGTAGACACACGTATCAGTATCCGTGCTTCATAGTCTACAACTTTAAAGAGTCTCTTTCATTGAAAACTGCTGAGAGACACAATATATCAATCCAAGTCTGCTACTTGGTCCACAAATTAATTATGCATGTGATCATGATCCTCAAGAAGTGTGAGAATATATATTTAATATAGCTATACCGAAAATGCATCAATTTTTTTGGCCAAACTATGATTTTTTATATAATTCTACTGCCATTTTAAATCAGTTTGTGCATTTTTTATTAATTAATTATTATCCCATGTTTTAAATTTACAAAATTATCATTCATTAGCAAAAAGTGCATGAAAGGAATGAAGAGTATCAATAACTTAACTCTTAAATACATCATGTGTCAATAACTTCACTCATTAGAAATTTCATTATTTTTACCAAAAAATCTATTATTCACTATTTCTGGTTGTTAGGTAGGAAAAAGCAAAATAGTTATATCATTATCAGTAAAAGAAATAGCACGCATTTTTTAGAAGGTTGATTCTATAGAAATTATTGTGAAGAGGACTTGATAAACTCTCTTTCTTCTTTATGTAAGTCGGCAATCGGCATGCATGGCCCTCTATGCAAATCAAAAGTTATATATATAAATGTGGGTGTGTATTCGTGAATAATAATAGAGAGAAAAAAATGTACGCAAAAGTTATGAGTTTTATACACCGTTACTGCATTATTCATTGATTCTTCAAACAAAAAAATACAAATGAATGATAAATAATGTGTTGACTGTATATAAATATTTAATATATAAGATATGACTTGCCTGTATCTCAATGAGAACATTAGAATAAGCATAAGCAAAAGCTATGTCACCAATAGCTTGAAATGTCCTCCAAACCTTCTCTGATCCTGTAACATCAACTCCAACTTGCACACCGGTTAACGATGTCTTTACATGTTTCCCACCTTCACAATAAACCAAATTATCATTAATCTTAATGTAATAGTAGAAATCATTTATGACTATATCTATATATAAACTTAATTACCTGTTGCTACCTTAGCTATGGAGAGCCCAAGGCCAATAGAAGAATAAGCAAAAGACATAATGGCTGCAACAATGGAGAGCCATGAGAGTTTATGGAAATTTGGTATCTGGCTAAGTACAATTTGGATGCAGGCAAAGAGGATCATGAAAGGGTTGTTTGATGTATAGCACTTTTCTTGATGGCCATGTTTGTGAAAACAATTTGACCTTTTCACTGCCCTGATTTATTATTACCATAAGAGAATTAATTTGTTATCATATGTTTATAACAAGGTTTATATCAAAAGTTTAATATTGATGTATAATCTAAGATTTATAATATACAAAAAAAAGTGATATTAAGTCAAAAGTTTATGATGAAACTTACACCATACTGATTGAAGCTGTTATGGTGTAGCCGATGGTTACACCAACTAGATTTATATACTGAGCCAATCCACACAACTGAAATTTCCTCCCTCCTGTAGAGATTGGAAACAACAAATTCAAGTTACATTTACTTTCATTTGAATTCAGTAGTGAGAAGTTTTATTTATAAGGCCCTATTCGATCCTAAGTCAATGATTCAATTCCTGTAAGCGACACTTGGGAGGAGCAGACACAAAAGTCGAAATAGATTAGTTTCCTTACTCAAAAAAGTTGAGGGATACCCTTGATAGTACATCATTCATTTGTATTACCTAGGATAGACTTGACAACCTGAGAATAGGTATAGTTTCTGTTGCCATGAAGAGGGTGAGGTGACCTATAACAATCAGCAAGAAGAGTTGATGTGAAGTATGTGATAAATGAGAATGCAAAGAGGACAACAGGACCAGCCACCCAACCCATTTGTGCAATTGCCCATGCTAGAGAAAGCACCCCTGACCCTATCACTGCTGTTATTATATGAGCACTTGCACTCACCAATGTCCCTTCAATTTAAACACCATTATAACAATAACCCACATTAACATAAATCATATCTAATATAACAATACACTATCTGAGAGAATTGTTCTCACTTGAGTAGCTCCCTATATATATATATATACCTGTTCTTTTGGGTCGTCCATCATCATCCAAGTTTTTGCTACCATCAGCAGAAGTTTCAGGAGTTTCTATATCCATGTTGTTCCTTTGAGACTGATCAGTGTTCATCTCGCTCAGTTCTTATTACTGTGTTTCTGTAGTGTGGCTAACTAAAAGAAAAAAAGAAAGAGAAAGAGGAAAAAAGGTGGTGTGAGTTTCTCTGCTTTGTGTACTTTGGTTTGGTATATTTTTTAACATAAGTTCCTTGCCAGAGAAAGACGGTGTCTAAAGATATACGTGGAGATAACCAATAAAACATTGTCAATACATTAAGAATTTAATTCTAATTAAAATCTAGTTATAAATAATAGCATCAAAAATATTAATATTTTTATCTCTAAATATGATGTGACGTATGTGTCTCTGTAGAAGTTTATTTGTTATTGCTGATATTATGAGTAAGTGTGGAATTTTGGAGAAGGCTCTGAACCATGAAAGGTGTCATATTTTGATCTGGCATGGGAAGAGGTGTGTCCCCCCACCCACTAGCCAAATTATTGTTTTCGTCCATCTATTTGGACAATTTTGTTTTATGTGTGTTTCTATGAAAACCATATGCATGGCAGTGATGGCATCATATGTGTCGAAATTAAATTTCATATCGTCTATCTTATTATCTCGGGAATTGTTTAAATATCTGTTGAACTACTTTTTAATAACTAATTGGTTTTGAGATGAAACCTTAACGTACACTTTTGTATGATATAAGGCGATATCATAACAGTTGCACCTATGCTTAGCATCACAAAATCTGCACTTTATTGGTTCCAATATTAGAAGCAACAAATCATCACCACCAATAAACAATATATATATTTACTTCATATGTAACACATATGGTTGAGATTTATATACAAGGTTGAATATTCTTTTAATTAAACCATTTAGATATAAATTCAGAACATTTTCCACAATAGCTAAACCTTCACACCAGTTCCATTCCGTTTTCATAACCAGCTAGAGTTACACCTTCAAAATGGATGATCTATATTGATGCCATGACTTAGGCAGTGACGCCTATAACCTTGATAATTATATAGCAGTAAATGTTGTACAAGTTCAGGAATCATCTGAAATTCTGTTTGTCGATATGAACAATTTATGAAAATCCATTCTGGACCTTACTCTTTTCCACAGATTTCCTCACCTGCCCATATTATTATATAAATATCAAATTTGGTCCTTGTGAGCTAGAAACGAGTAGAACCGAGTCAAACCATAGCTCAACTCGGTTCAACTCGAAACTCGACTCAAGTTTAATAGAGTTATTTTTTAGTTTTAGTTTAACTCTGTTAAAGTTTGTAAACTATCTGGTTTAGTTCGAATGATTCATTTGGACAACTCAAATAATTAATTAAAATTTGAAATATAATACAATAACTTTTTTTTATATATATAAATATAATCTTCTTTATATATAATAACAATAAATATAAAAAAATAATTTATGAGTCACAATAAACATAAAAATTAGTTTATATGTATATATATCGAGTCAGTTCATGAGCATAACGAGTCGAATTATATCCAACCCATGTTCGGCTCGTTTATTTAACGTGCTTAATTTCAAACTCAAGTTTAGCTCATATGATTCATAAACTAAATTTATCAAACTAAATAATGAATCGAGTTTTAAACGAATACTGAGTCGGTTCTTCATTGCCAACCAGTTACACATTTCCGCTTTTCCTCACCCACCTCATATTATAAATCCAATAAGTCCTTCATCCTTACTGTGTTTTTCTCGACCACCATGAAAGATAGCAATGCAAACCGAACCCATGATTACCTGCCTGAACCGAACCTAAAATTAATGAGGAAAAGTCGATGTGATTAGGTTTGGGTACGGGTTTTATCCGTGTTTAATTTTTGTGTCCAGGTTCGTGTTTGATAGAGCAAAGATCTTAACTCGAACCCACTAAAATTAAAAATTTTATCACGTGTCTATTGTTTTTAATTTCTAATTTTACTTTACATACTATTGGATTTTCAAACATAAAAGAAATGAAATAATACAAGACAAATAGAAATGTTCGAGAGAAATGAAACAAAAATAATATCATACTTTCCTTAGTACATATATAATTTTCGGGGTTTTTTTTTCATGTTCAAGTTACTCATAACCCAACGGTTCAGGGATGATATCTTTATTTTCAACCTCATTGAGTTCGAGTTTTGAATTTCATATTCGGGTTTGTGTATGTGCAAACCTGACCTCGACCCATCTGATTATCATTATCATTACTAACCACAATATATGGCAACCATGTTACTAGCTAGCATTGACAAAAACCCATTGACTAGTATTTGATTGTAATTAATGGTATCTGTGGTAGAGGAAAACATATTCTATCATGAGTTACTCATTCCACTAAAAAAAGATTAATAACCCATATGCAATAGCGTGAGAGAATACACTTCGCTTTTAAGAAAACTAAATTGCAAATGTAAATTTAAGTCTGTCAAACATATTCATAAATGTTTTTTTGAATACCAACAAAGTGTTGACACATTGAATATTAAGATGGATTAAAATATCAAATATTTAATTCATTTGGACAACAATTATTGAGTGAATACACTTATTTATAAAAAACATAAATTGCAAATATAAAAAATTAACTCTACCCAATATGTTCATAAATGTTTTTTTGAGTATCAAGAATATGTTCACACACTAAATCATCAGATAGATTAAAATATTCAATTCATTTTGGCAACAATTATTCGGAGGATATGCTCTCACTAATTCCTTAGCCATAGATAATTGAACTTGGTTATACAATTTGTGTGGAAAAAATATTTAATAATAAACTTTTAACTTAACTCCAGGTGAAAAAGAAATAAACAATGTGATTTGGGAATGATGATAGCCGTTAGATTGAAACAGAAATTAGAAAGAGACATTAAAGAGAAATGTCATTTCTAAGAGTGAAGTAAAACAACATCAACGTTTCATAATATTTTCATTCATATTCCAATTTTCCACTCACAATTCAATTGATAATTTTATACCCACCACAATCACTCCCGATTTCAAACCCTAGAATCAATCTCAGATCTCCCTTCTCTCTCCATTCCAATTTCTCTATCCAACGACCTGCATTTTCAGAATTACGAGTCAATTGAGTTTTGCTGCCACATTCTTTTGAAGATTTTTTTGGGGTATTTCTCAGTTTTTATTTTCTGTTGCTACCTATATAGAAAAGCCCTTTTATGCAATTTTGCATTTTGACGTAAAGATTCGAACTTTTTGATATCTTAAAGGCACTTTTCAGTTCAGAACTTTGAGCCTTTACTCTTATGCCATTCATGCATCACCACCTTATGTTTTAATTTTTCAGTAAATAGTATTATGAGCCTCATCAGTTGGTGTATGATCACATGTATAGAGCTAGATATGTCATGCTTTTTTCTTTACAATCTCACTTATGCTAGTGCTTTTGCCATTATCCTTTTTTGTAGGTTACAATTTGCAAACAAGTTTTCATATCAATGGATGAATTATGATGGTAAAGAAATAGGGGGAGTGTATGAGTGATATGTTAAGGGGTAAAAGTAGCACTTGAATTTGCAACTAAAAAATGCTCATTAACATTTAATAATACTTGAAAACGAGAGATGTTTTGTTGGTTTGAAATAGTGATGCTAGCTAGTAGAGGAGCTTTCCCGATGTAATGCCACGCCCCGTTAAGGTTGAGCCGGTGGCTATGTTCGAAACTATACAGCAGATTGGTATCTATCTTCATAGGTTTCACAATCTTGACCTTTTTAGACAAGGGTATGTATCCCTTTTTACTTTTTTTACTCCATTCCATTGTATTTAATTTTCTAACTTGATTAACTGATATGTATTTTGTTTTATGTAGATGGTATCAAATTAAGATTACTATCAGATGGGAGGACAGTGAAGACGATATACCACACGGGATTCCAGCTAGAGTCGTTCAGTATGAAGGTAGTTTATCAACGCTATGCCTTGGTTGTGTGAAAGAAATCCTGGTTGTGTGTTATGTCCTAGTTAGGATTACTGATTGTTTTAGCATAAAAAAAAAATACTTCTTAGCTACATAATTTGATTATAGTTTGTCAATTATTTAACCCACAGTTGAGTGGTATAACTGTTGTTTATTTCTTGCTGGGGTGATTGCTTTCAGTACAAACTTTAAATCCTGGCGTTTGATATCACAGTACAATACTATTATATATTTATATTGTTCCTAGCCTCATTCTTATTATTATATCTTGAACAAATATGCGGGCCAGCTTTGGGTTATTTAGTGGAATTTAATTGAAAACTATCACAGAACTTGTTCTTATATGCAAAAAAAAATTAACTGTGGTATTCAAATTTTGGTTCTGCAGCTCCTGATCTAGGTCCTAGCAGCATATATGGCTTATGGAGGATTGATGATACAGACAACAGTTTCTCAACACAGCCCTTTCGGATAAAATATGCTAGGCAGGACATTCATTTATGTATGATGATCACGTTCAACTTAGCTCGTAGTAGATTTGAGGTAATGATCTCTGTCAACTTCTTTGCTGTATAGGGGTATCAAGGGGAAAGTAAACCCTGTGGCAATTTTTTTTCTTGGGTGCCAGTATCGGTTAGCGAAGTCCCCTCGGCATATCACACTGTCAGCATGGTTCACAAACTTGGCGTCTCAATTGCCTATAAATTTGTTTATACGCACTGGCACATGTGCGTTTCTTACACATATATCATGTATGTATTGATGTTTATGACAAATGCGCCAGAAAGAAACCCAGGCCGTGTTTATGAATTAGTTCATTTAAAGATTGGTTGTAATATTGACCAGGTTTGAAACTTAAATTAGGACGTATTGCTTATATTCATCTGTATAGTTTAATTTAAATCAAGTATTGGGAAAATACAATTGTTTACTTCTGTGGCTTATGGGGATCTGAAATAGCCAACATTGAAGATCACTTAACCTTTTATGACAAAGTAACATAGTACTTATATTTTTCACAGCTCCTTGTCATTCAGTTCAATTGCTTTATCACTTTGAACTGTTTTATGATGCTCTTAATTGCAGGATTTAGCTACAGCAGCTGCTATTTTGAAATTTGAGCTTATGTATGCTCCCACAGTTGAGAACGGGTGAGTATGTCACCCAAACACATGTTTGTTTCCTTTTTGGTGGATATTACCTAGATGAGAATGGTATGCTGACTGGAGTGTATTATCTCAGTGCCGACTTGCAAACTTCTTTGGATGATTATCCTGCTGCTATCCATGAATTCAGAATTCCTCCTAAAGCTCTTTTAGGATTGCATTCATATTGTCCTGTCCATTTTGATGCTTTACATGCAGTGCTTGTTGATGCAAGTGTACATGTCAGTTTATTGAAAGCTGCCTCTTACCCATCTGCATCAAAGAGGACCAGGTCTGTCACATGTTCTAATTTTCAGCCTGAACCAACTAGATTTCCATTCCTATTATTAGTTTCCTTCAGAATTTTATTTTAGAGCAGCTTTGATTGCTAATTTATTTTTATGCTTGCTTAATTACACATTAACCTGTTCATTTTGTCCCTTTTCAGAAATTCTGCCAATACTGATGTCATTGTAGATAAAAGTCATGACACATTGAATCATGTATGTTCGGAACATTGGATGCCTCCTTTTGGAAATCACCATTGCAGTGTTGATCAAGGCGACTTTGTGCAAAATATTGATTGCAAATATTTTTTCGCAATCTCTAATGTTTGTGTCTTTTGCTTGCTTTATATCTACACTTGGGTTCAAGCAGACTAGCATATTACTTGCTGCTCATGCAAATTATTGTGTGCTTGTATGACCAAATCTACTGCATCCATCTGTGCATAATCACAAGCGGGGGAGTTCTTATCTGCATTCATTTACTTCTGCACTAGTACATTTGTTTCAGTAGAAGTACATGCACATATTTTGTTGTATGTGAACTGCATTTTCTGTTTTTTCATTTCATTCTATCCTTTGTAGGTTATACATTGAGTATCATCTGCACCTGTTTCATTATCTATCATGCCTAGTTTAACGGAACAGTAGATTTCCGTATAGACTTCATTTATGCCCAATAAATATGATTGCAGAAAAAAGTAATCGAGATATATGAATGTGAGAATAAACATGATAGAAGGAGCTCTAAGTTCTTACATGACCTGAAGTCCTCGATAGCAGATACCATGCTATGCCTTTGCTTCTCTACAACATTGTACAAACCAAGATTAACTTTGAGATTTTATGCCTCTAAATTCTAGTAAATAGCTTTTCTCCTGTTCTGAAAATGTGGTGAAAATTATTTAACATATATTGGATGTATGTCAATCAAAATGTTTGTAGCTGTATTCATGTCTTAGTAATCGGGGATAATGCAGGTGTGGGTTCCCGTCCATTTTAGCATATATTTAGCCTTTGTTAGCTGGATATTCTTCAAGCATTAAAACCGTGCTTTATGTGACTGACCAGGACTTGGGTGGAGTTGCTTCTGTAGATGTGAAAAATGTCATGCTTGTTAAAGCATTATTAACTGCCCGTGGTATATTGCTTGACGAACTACAAAGAATTAGCAAAGCTGTTGACCAAGCTATTGATATTTCAGATTTTTTGTTGAAAATGAATAATACGAAGTTATTAAATTCATTGTTGCAAGCAAATCAGTTTGCAACAGATGTTGAAGTTTCAGGACAAGGCCAACCACAGTCTGGTCTTGAGGTCCTTAGATTTTTATTTCATGCTACAGAGATTATTGTTTTTTTTTCTATTTATACTTTTTCATGGTTTCTTGGTTATTAATTGTTTGTTCTCTTCCTGTATAGGATGAAAATGGTACTCTGGATTTTCTGAATGCTGAAAAGCTATATTCCTTGTCTCAGAATGAACTGTTGGACTGTTTTCATTTACTAGGAGATCAACTGTTCTATTTATGGAACATATTTTTGAAGTTTCACAGGTTGCTTTATATCCTGTATCATTAGATTCATTACAATTCAACAAAGATGTGTGGTTCTCTCACTTTTGCATCTGATTAATGTGTCAACTTTATTTTACTTTTTCAATCTTTACTACTTTAAAAACTTTGATAGAGTAATCGATGTAGTTTTTTGTTTCTTCATGCATTTCGATCACAAAAATATATAATTTGGCTTGAAAAGCCAATTTAGTAGATGGAACAGTTTCAGACAGTTGCTAAGTGATACCAACCTTGTTCCTCTCAATTGGGCATTTTCAGAAAATATTTCCACATTAATGATTATAACCACGATCCGTTTTCAGGATTTTACATGCTGACTCATATAACAAGAAACAGGTCTAATTTACTGCTTGAGAATTACAAGTTGTGGTTTCTTCATGGATCATTCTCAAACATGTATCATTCATGAAAATATTTTGTTTAATAAGCTAATATTACTTCTTCCTAGGGATAACAAAACAAAGATTCTAGAATTTTTACATGATGCCATGTATGTTCGGAACATTGGATGCCTCCTTTTGGAAATCACCATTGCAGTGTTGATCAAGGCGACTTTGTGCAAAATATTGATTGCAAATATTTTTTCGCAATCTCTAATGTTTGTGTCTTTTGCTTGCTTTATATCTACACTTGGGTTCAAGCAGACTAGCATATTACTTGCTGCTCATGCAAATTATTGTGTGCTTGTATGACCAAATCTACTGCATCCATCTGTGCATAATCACAAGCGGGGGAGTTCTTATCTGCATTCATTTACTTCTGCACTAGTACATTTGTTTCAGTAGAAGTACATGCACATATTTTGTTGTATGTGAACTGCATTTTCTGTTTTTTCATTTCATTCTATCCTTTGTAGGTTATACATTGAGTATCATCTGCACCTGTTTCATTATCTATCATGCCTAGTTTAACGGAACAGTAGATTTCCGTATAGACTTCATTTATGCCCAATAAATATGATTGCAGAAAAAAGTAATCGAGATATATGAATGTGAGAATAAACATGATAGAAGGAGCTCTAAGTTCTTACATGACCTGAAGTCCTCGATAGCAGATACCATGCTATGCCTTTGCTTCTCTACAACATTGTACAAACCAAGATTAACTTTGAGATTTTATGCCTCTAAATTCTAGTAAATAGCTTTTCTCCTGTTCTGAAAATGTGGTGAAAATTATTTAACATATATTGGATGTATGTCAATCAAAATGTTTGTAGCTGTATTCATGTCTTAGTAATCGGGGATAATGCAGGTGTGGGTTCCCGTCCATTTTAGCATATATTTAGCCTTTGTTAGCTGGATATTCTTCAAGCATTAAAACCGTGCTTTATGTGACTGACCAGGACTTGGGTGGAGTTGCTTCTGTAGATGTGAAAAATGTCATGCTTGTTAAAGCATTATTAACTGCCCGTGGTATATTGCTTGACGAACTACAAAGAATTAGCAAAGCTGTTGACCAAGCTATTGATATTTCAGATTTTTTGTTGAAAATGAATAATACGAAGTTATTAAATTCATTGTTGCAAGCAAATCAGTTTGCAACAGATGTTGAAGTTTCAGGACAAGGCCAACCACAGTCTGGTCTTGAGGTCCTTAGATTTTTATTTCATGCTACAGAGATTATTGTTTTTTTTTCTATTTATACTTTTTCATGGTTTCTTGGTTATTAATTGTTTGTTCTCTTCCTGTATAGGATGAAAATGGTACTCTGGATTTTCTGAATGCTGAAAAGCTATATTCCTTGTCTCAGAATGAACTGTTGGACTGTTTTCATTTACTAGGAGATCAACTGTTCTATTTATGGAACATATTTTTGAAGTTTCACAGGTTGCTTTATATCCTGTATCATTAGATTCATTACAATTCAACAAAGATGTGTGGTTCTCTCACTTTTGCATCTGATTAATGTGTCAACTTTATTTTACTTTTTCAATCTTTACTACTTTAAAAACTTTGATAGAGTAATCGATGTAGTTTTTTGTTTCTTCATGCATTTCGATCACAAAAATATATAATTTGGCTTGAAAAGCCAATTTAGTAGATGGAACAGTTTCAGACAGTTGCTAAGTGATACCAACCTTGTTCCTCTCAATTGGGCATTTTCAGAAAATATTTCCACATTAATGATTATAACCACGATCCGTTTTCAGGATTTTACATGCTGACTCATATAACAAGAAACAGGTCTAATTTACTGCTTGAGAATTACAAGTTGTGGTTTCTTCATGGATCATTCTCAAACATGTATCATTCATGAAAATATTTTGTTTAATAAGCTAATATTACTTCTTCCTAGGGATAACAAAACAAAGATTCTAGAATTTTTACATGATGCATGGGCTAAGGATCGAAAAGCCGAGTGGTCAATATGGATGGTGTACTCTACGGTAGAGATGCCTCATCATTATATAAATAATGGGAGTGATGAGTCTTCAAATCAAGGTGGACATAAAAGAGTTCCCAGTTTGGTGAAGTTACCTGATGAGGTAAGTGTTTGTACGTTTGGTTTCTTCATGTTCTTTGAATCATGCAAGTTGCATTAAGGAACATGGAGAAAATAATTTTATTTCCTTGTTCATTATACAGCCCCCTCAAAGTGCAGCTTCACGTGCCGAACTTCATCGAAGGAGCATTGCACAAATGCAGGTAAGGTATCAACTTGAATACGTGCATCATTAACTCCTATTTCAGATTTACATGTGGCCTATTAATGGATTACTGGTATTTTGCAGATTAACAACAGGTCAATTCAAGACATGTATATATTTGGAGAACCGTTACGTGTACCAATTGTGATTGTTGAACGTGTAATGAATACTCCACGACGTAATAGCAATCAAAATTCATACCTGAGACATATGCAAACTGAGCCTAGCCTTGATACTATGGGCAAGAAATCTGCACCAAAAAGTATTGCCCGTTTGTTGAAGATTGTTGTCTTTGTGCATGGGTTTCAGGCATGTCTTTGCTCTTATTGAGTTTATTTCAAAACAATGCCTTACTTTCTATGAAGAACTTAGCATGCTATGTTTGGGGTGTACAAACTCATTTTTGGCAGATCATGGGTTGTGCTTGATCTCGATTTTCGGTCTGAAACTATAGTTTGAGTGGAAGTTTAAAAAAAATGTTTTTCTGATCGGTCAAACCATGGTTTGCAAACTATAAGCCAAATACTTTTAGCTTTCACCACTTATTTGAGACTGAGAGAGCTTGGTGGTAAGTCACATACTGTTGAACTATTTGTAGCACTGCCGAAATGGGCAATTTGGCCCAGCTCATTACAGACCAAGCAAAAAGTGACAGGGTTTGGTACTTGAGTTCTTTCTTTTAGAGGACCTGGAAACCTAACCTGGTTGTAAATGATTGGTGGGTTAACTGATATAATAGGAATTTTAAAAAAACTGTAGGTCGGTTTTGATCTTTGGTTAAAACAATGTGGAAAATTGAAAATACTAACCCATTAAAAGCCTGAATATCAGATTTGGTTCTTATTGTGGTAAGGGTGTAATAAGTCAGCAAGTAATGCTCCTCATTTCTCAAACAACCAATAAAAAATAATGTCATTTAATTATGTTTGTTGTTTGCCATTGTAGATGAATGGATTTAGATACCATTCATCTATAATAACTGCAGGATGTGCAGTTTGTCATGCCACCACCATTCACTCTATTACATCGCATGTTTTAAAATTATTTTTTCTTATGATAATATATATTCAAAGCACAGGATCTCTTGCAGTTTTAAACATAACTGCAAATGATCTGGATCCGTGCAAAAATGTAAAATATAGTTTTAGAATGTGAAGTCTTCTAATTATTTTCCCTAAATATAATAAAGTTGGGGATCACTGATTAAATATATCATTTTCAATTGAGATGCATCTAGGTTGCAAAGCAATATTGATGGACTAAATCCATATTTTTGTTCATTGTATGTCTAAAAATTTGATCAAATGCTTATTCTTCAACATTTAACATGTAGGGACATCATCTGGATCTACGACTTGTCCGGAATCAGTGGCTTTTGATGGATCCCAAAGTAGAAGTTCTTATGTCAGAGGCTAATGAAGATAAAACATCTGGAGACTTCAGAGAAATGGGACAAAGGCTAGCTCAGGAAGTTGTTTCTTTTGTCAAAAACAAAATGGACAAAGCATCAAAATATGAGAATTTGGGTGATATTAAGATTAGTTTTGTTGGTCATTCTATTGGTAACCTCATTATAAGAACAGCAATTGCAGGTGGGTCATAATTTTAGGTGAGATGCTTTACATCGGTTTGACATTTGATGCTAAAGTTTGTCCTGTGTTTGCAGATGACATTATGGAACCATTTTTAAGATACCTTCATACATATGTTTCAGTATCTGGTCCACACTTGGGCTATCTTTATAGTTCAAACTCATTGTTTAATTCTGGATTATGGTTTTTCAAGAAGCTGAAAAACACACAGTGCATTCATCAGCTCACCTTCACAGACGATCCAGATTTTCAAAATACGTTCCTGTATAAACTGTGTAAGGTAGGGAACTTGTTCTACAGAGGTTGAGATCAAATAACTTAAACTCTAATTTTATTGAACAACTTATTGTGGGGTGGGATTTTTACTAATCATAATGTTATATTATAAGCACTTATTACGCTTGATATTTCATGTCGATTTTGATGTAAATTGGAACTCTTGAATATCAACTATTTTACGAAGTAAACTTTCCCTGTATTTTAAATTGATAAGTAATGATGTGATTTGCAATATCTAGTGAAGATGAATTGACTGATGAAAAATGACAGCAGCAGCTAATATGATTTTGCTCAATGTTGTGGGGAGTCAATTTCTGAAAGGAAATTAAGGTGTCACTTTCCCAAAACCCTGAAGTAGAAGGGATGAATTATTTGTGCATTATATGGAGTTGACTACTTTGATGAAGTTCTAATAGAGTTCTTTTTTCGGCTCCTTTCTTTCTTTTTTCAGCAGAAGACATTGGAACATTTTAGGAATATTATCCTACTATCTTCTCCTCAGGTATTGCCTTTTCGTATGATTCTTAAAATAATTTATTTTACTCTTATTAGAGCAATTGGGTTTTTTCACATTCGCATCAACGTGGATTTAATATTCTATTGCGTAGAAATACAAGTTGCCTTTGTTAGCATTACTTTATGGTTTATGCTGGTAGATGAACTTATTTTCTTCAGAAGTACTAGGCTTTTAAAGTGTTATACCATTATTTTATCTTTACTAATTAAGATCCAACCATTCAATGCAATGTTAAAATTCTAAGGTACAGTATAGTAATGCGTTATTTTTAAGTAGAGGAAGGAAGTTTCGATCCCTTCTATCTTTTTCTTTGCCCTCGGCTTCTCTTTTCTTGTAACATGTTAGTTTTTACTCAAGTATTATTTTGGTTAACCGATAAGCCTTTTTTCAGGATGGTTATGTGCCATACCATTCTGCTAGAATTGAGTCATGCCCGGCTGCTTCACATGATTCTTCAAAGAAGGGTAGCTGCTTCCTAGAGATGCTGAATGATTGTTTGGACCAAATCCGTGCCAATCCATCTGAACATCGAGTTTTCATGCGTTGTGATGTCAATTTTGATGCCACTGCCTATGGCAAGAATTTGAACTCTTTCATTGGGCGGGCCGCACATATCGAGTTTCTAGAATCTGACATTTTCATGAAGTTCATAATGTGGTCTTTTCCAGAGCTATTTCAATAGCAGTTGCAGTGATTTTCTGCCTTCTCTGCCCTGCATCCGTGCGTTCTAAATCGCGTATTGGCTTCTGAGACCACAAGTGCTCAAGTTTCCATTATTCAAAGAATGGGTTGGCAGGTACATAAAGCTGCAGATTTAGTTGGCTTCAAGATGCTTATTTTAAACACGGTTGTTTACATAATAGCTTTAGGGAGGGTCAAAGGAAGCATAGTGATGTAATTATTTTAGGTTAGGTAGATTTCAAAATATTCAATGTTATATTCCTTAACGCAGTACATATCAGAAGCTGCTAAGACATTGGGATGTGGGAGGGATTTGGCATGCAATGAGGAACATATAACAAACAGAAATCTGTTGTCCGAAATCATGTCTCTGCCTAATGATAATGATTTTAATTGACATATTTTCATTGGCGCAGGACAAGATTTGGGATAACAGATCTTTGTTCGCATATAACATGATAAGTGCTAAGTTTATGAGTTTAGTGAATTCGTTAACAAATTTGTATGTATATTTATATGCGGAACAGGAGATTAAAATGCAAATGAAGAGTACTAACAAAATCCAATATATTTGGTAGATAATTGAATCCTTTAATTATGATATCAGGGTTCAATTGTTTCCTTGTCTGTTATTTGATTCATTCAATTTGTTTTGGCAACAAGACTATCTGAAAGTATTGAAGAGACCTGACATTGTTGAGAACTTTTTCCTTAATTTGCTAATCATTGAAGTTTTTATTAAATAGCAGAGCTAAGTTCAAGTTTGAAGATCCTAATTCTTAATCATTTGAGTGCATACTGTATGGTTTTCTCACTTTCTATAATAGATATGCTTTATTCAATTTCCAAAATGTTATTTGCTCCTCCGGGTGGGAATGCACCATATATCATATTTCTCAATGAAGCAAACTTCAAAACTGATTTCTTGACAAAAATTGTTGCCCAATGGCTACAACATCTTAATTGGCAGCATTTGCAGTAGCTACTGTTTTGTTCTTCTATATACCTAAAACAAAACTCAAACATAAACAAATGTTTTGTTGGTCCTAGGTGAATGGACTTTAGTCTCTTAAAACATTTGTTGGGTACTACTAAGAGTATTTCCTCGTTCTTTTGGGTAAGGAACATCCTTTCTGGTGTGTGTGGTTGGGGTAGACATCTGCTGTCCCGAAACAATGTATCATTCTATGTGCCACTGATTATGATTAATTATTAAAATTTTAATTTAAATATATTTTTTCAACCAATCATAATCACTGGTACATGAAGTGATACTAATTATGGGACAACAAATATACTCCCGTGTGGTTGTCCCTTCTAACAAGTGTTATTCATAAGAATTAAACTCTTAACTTTTTGATCATCCTAGATATTTAATAGGGTATTACACCACTATACCAACACTTTGTTAGTTTCTCTTAAATTATTTGATTATGAGTTTAATGCTCAAATTCATGTGTTGAAAGAGTACTATGTAAGCATGTATATACCTGTAGGAATTCAAATAAGTAGCTATTATTTATGTTAGTTACGTAAAATTTAAAATATTTGTCGGTTTGCACGTACCTTCCTGTGAAAAACAATAGAATTCCACCATAAAGCTAGAGTGAAATGCACTCCACTATCAAGTATTGTAATGTTAACATACTATGAAAATATTGTTTTAGGAAATAAATAAAGAATGTAAGAGTTTTTTCACTTTGAATCATTCATGTGATAGTAAATATTATCAAATAAATGATCAATAATGTAAGCGTAAAAAAATTGCATAAATATTGAACTGGAGATATAATTTTTATGTAGAAAATATTAAATATAATATATGGAGAAATAATTTTATAGTCCTTAAACAACCCTATTACGATTACCAACACACATGCGTTGGTTCAAGTGGTACATGTTTGATTCCCTTAAGCAAGAACCGGGGTTTGAGTCTTGTGGATAGAAAAAATGTTCGTTGAGAGAGTTAACCTTATTACGATTCTTATTAAAACAACTCACTAAAAACCAAAAAACTGTAAAAATGTAATGAATAGACTAAAACTGTATTACTGTATGACTCTACTATCCAAAAAAACTATAACTTATGAAATAAAATGATTATGGCCCACACAATTTATCCGGTCTCAAAATTTGAGATTATTGAGCTGGTCTCAGAAGGAAATATAATTTGACAATAAATAATTTTGAACTATATTTGGATGTATCTTTATCCAATTCCAAATCACTTGTTCTCATCCAAAATCAAAATCATTGC
Source organism: Lupinus angustifolius (assembly GCF_001865875.1). Classification (NCBI taxonomy): domain Eukaryota; kingdom Viridiplantae; phylum Streptophyta; class Magnoliopsida; order Fabales; family Fabaceae; genus Lupinus; species Lupinus angustifolius. The sequence continues at coordinate 14,189,173 of NC_032022.1, read as the reverse complement.
TATAAAGTATAAACCACGTCCACCTCTATCATCTAATTTTACACACCACACTCAAGAGCTTTGCTCCAATGGCAGATTTCTCTCTTCCTCAAGACTCTTATTTCCTTGGATTTGATAGCTCTACCCAGTAAGTTTATCTTCCATAATTGCATCTCAATTGTTGCACTCTGTGTTCTTTTGTTTTTTAATTTGTGGGGTCTATTTGCATTGCATTTTTATGGGTATGATATGATCCTCTGTTATATGTAAATAAATTTATTTGATGAATTTAAAGTTTCAATTTTTATTTTGTGGGGTTTATTTACATTGTTGTTTTATGTATATGGTATGATCTTATGTTCTATGTGTAATGTGAATTGCATGAATTTAAAGTTTCAATTTTTTTATTTTTGAAGGTCATTAAAGGCAACTATACTAGACTCCAATCTTAACATTGTTGCATCTGAATTGGTTCACTTTGATTCTGGCTTGCCTCATTACAAGACTAAAGATGGGGTATATAGAGACCCCTCTGAAAGTGGCAGAATTGTTTCACCAACTTTGATGTGGGTTGAAGCTCTTGACCTCATTCTTGAAAAGCTCTCCAAATCAAAATTGGATTTTGGGAAGATTGCTGCTGTTTCGGGTAGTGGACAACAACATGGTAGTGTGTATTGGAAGAATGGTAGTTCTCAGATATTATCATCGTTGGATCCTAAGAAGTCATTGTTAGATCAGCTTGAAAGTGCTTTTTCCATAAACGAATCGCCAATATGGATGGACTCTAGCACCACTGTTCAGTGTAGGGAAATTGAGAAAGCTTGTGGTGGAGCCATGGAATTGGCTCAAGTGACGGGATCACGTGCGTATGAGAGATTTACCGGCCCCCAAATTAAGAAAGTGTTTGATACTCAGCCAGAAGTTTATAAGAACACCGAGAGGATCTCGATTGTTAGCTCCTTCATGGCGTCTATTTTCATTGGTGATTATGCTGCTATCGATCACTCAGATGGCTCAGGCATGAATTTGATGGACATAAAGGAAAGGGCCTGGTCTAAATTAGCACTAGAGGTTTGTAATGCTAGTACCTTCACTTTCACTAATTGATTCGTTTTTTATGCATCTTAGAAAATGGCCATGGTTTGGATGGTTTCGCTAAATATCCCTAAATTTTGTCCAAACCAATACGATTGACGTTCATTGACTGTTGCAGGCAACTGCCCCTGGTTTGGAGTCAAAACTTGGAAAGTTAGCCCCGGCATATGCTGTTGCTGGAAATATTGCTCCATATTTTGTAGAGAGGTTTGCTTCACATTATTTATATATTTCTATTTTGCAATGCAGACAAGGTTTATGTCGTGTATTGCTAAATAGGAGACACTGTGTAACACCTATATGGCATCCTGTTGTTTTCCAGTAAATCTGATAGTTCGCTTCTACACTATATAGATTTACAGTGAAATTGCTGCCTTTAAAATTTGAAATGATTATGAATACATTTTTACTCAAATACTTACCACTCGTGGAATTGCGATAATTGCCAAGCAAATTAGGCCAGTCTAATTATTTCTTATGTGGTTGGCTTAGATTAATTGTAGTAAAACATAATTCTGCATGATATACATTTTCAGTTTTTTTGAGACCTACAAATCTATTTGCATGTTATCCATGACGAGTAATATAGGTCCGTGTTGTATTAAAAGAATATAAAATTTATGGACAACCACTTGCTGGGTGAATAGCCTATGTTGTCTTTTGACATATAAGGTGTAGTGGGAAAACTTCTATGGTTCTTTATCTAGTTGTTTTGTTCGTGTGGTAAATCAAAATACTTATATTGATTACTGGACTTTATTTGTTTCTGATCAGGTACCACTTCAACAAGAACTGCTTGGTTGTTCAGTGGTCAGGAGACAATCCTAATAGTGTGGCAGGTGCTATAATTACGCCTATTCTGCCATATATATCTTATTTGCACATTGTATCACTTACCACACCATATTGTGTTCCGCATGCCATTCATATTTCCCAGACCATATTACTAATATCTTTGAACTTTCAAGCGGTATATACAATTTATTCTCTGGAAGTTATGCTGATTCTGATATCAGATAAAACATAGAACAAGTGTGTTTACTTTATTGCAGTGTAAATGATGAAAATCTTCCCCCAAAATGGAAATCCCAAAACTTAAATTCCTTTAGTGATTTGTTCTGGCATCATCATACAAAAGTGTTTTTTATGTCTGATAATTTTTCCTGCTTATCTTCTAATGATTAACCATATTTGGATATGCAGGTTTGACCCTAAACGTTCCAGGTGATCTCGCCATCAGCCTTGGCACTAGTGACACTGTAGGTTAAGATACATATTCTCATTTTACTTTGTCTCTGTCAGTGTATCATAATTTCTTATTAGAAAACCTTGGAGGAACTGATATCAGTGCACCTTGCCATGGGGAGAATCCCATTATATGCTTAATGTAAATTAACGCCTACTTTCAGTTCTAAATTCTAATATACTCTGCCTTATGATCAGGTGTTTATGATCACCAAGGATCCTAATCCAGGATTAGAAGGACATGTCTTTGCTAATCCGGTCGATGCAGAAGGTTACATGACAATGTTGGTATACAAAAACGGGTCCCTTACCCGAGAAGGTACTGTTAGTGTCACTGCTGCCTGATATGTCATACATATATTGTTGTTTTATTTGCATGTGTCCCGTGAAATATTATAGTCCTAGTTTCTAACCCAACCCTATCTCGATTGTCAGATGTGCGCAACCATTGTGCAGAGAAATCTTGGGATGTTTTCAATAAATTTCTGCAGCAAACACCACCCCTAAATGGTGAGTATCACATAACTTTCTCCTAATCATATTCCTAATTATTCTCACGACGTTTTTTCTTAATAGGTGGGAGGTTAGGTTTCTACTACAAGGACCATGAAATTCTACCTCCTCTTCCAGGTGACTTATTATTTTTCGTGCCCACTAAATTCGCTTGTACAGAATAAAAGTGACTTGCTTCACTCAATAAGATACTAACAATTGTATCTTGCCACAGTTGGTTACCATCGCTATGTTATAGAAAATTTCTCAGGCGATTCACTGGATGGACTGAAGGAGCAAGAAGAGGAGTTTGATCCTCCATCTGAGGTTAGTCGATACATGCAATTCATCTCGATAGTTGAAATTCTAGACACAAACTTTTGTATTGAGCAATAAACTACAGGTACGGGCATTGATCGAGGGTCAATTTCTCTCAATGCGAGCTCATGCCGAAAGATTTGGGATGCCATCTCCTCCGAAGCGAATTATAGCCACTGGTGGAGCATCAGCAAATGAAAGCATCCTTAGCTCAATAGCTTCAATTTTTGGCTGTGATGTCTATACAGTTCAAAGACCTGGTAAGCAATAATTGAGAATCTCAGCATGATGTTTGACCCGTGTATATACATGTTACTATGTTACATTAGATACCACTGAATTCTGTTTCATGACTTTCATCATTCCTTCAAAAGAAATTTGACAAGTTATTGACTTTGAAGTTTAAAATACATATAGGTGAAACACGGTAGCTAGTGCATGTATTGAATATGAGTCTTGACGCAACAGTATGGTTGTTGCCTCGTGACTAGTAGGTTACGCATTAACAGTCCATTATATTTTGTGTCCACGGGTGGGCATGGAATTGAAAAACCGATATATATATATATATATAATGATTTGGTTATTCTTATTTGATAGCGATAAACTTGCCTAATTAATAAATAAAAAATGTCGAACTTTGTAACAGACTCAGCTTCTCTTGGAGCGGCATTGAGAGCTGCACATGGCTGGCTGTGCAACAAGAAGGGTGGTTTTTTACCGATATCGGATATGTACATGGACAAGTTGGAGAAAACATCCCTGAGTTGCAAACTTTCTGCAAATGCTGGAGATCAGGAGCTAGTATCTAAGTATGCTACTTTCATGAAAAAGAGAATTGAGATAGAAAATAGTCTTGTCCAAAAGCTTGGACGCTGTTGAAATACACAACTTCTTCACTTTGCTGCATAAGACATATGTCATAGATAGTTGTTAATGGAATAAAGTAATTACAAGAAGCTAGGCATTACTTTGAATAAAATAATTACAATGTTCTATTTGACTTTATTATAGACTTAAAAATTGAAATAAGATATTAACCTTTTTTTATATGCAGTGAACATTATGCATCAAATTGAATGCATGATTCAAATCCTATTTGCTAAAATAAGTTTGATATATTTCAGGAGTTTTTTGTAGTTATAAAATGAATGGTGGAGACCCAAAGACAATTGTGATTCAGGCACATTCTTATCAGCTAATTAATACAGTTTATAAATCGTCAAGAATCCCATGATGTTGCATGTTGTGAACTTTTTCTAAACTATTAACAAAACCGAATGTTTGGTGCGTTGGTAATAGTCACCATGATATAGAATTGAAATGTTTATATAATTGCTTGAATCAAACAGAACCCAAGTTTCAAGTTGTGGGTAAGATGAAGGTTTTAATAAGCATTTCCCACTGCGGTTTGAGTGTTTGTTGCGTTCAAAAAACCAAACTTAAAACGTTAGTATGATGCATCAAGCAAGGAAGAACAGAAGGAGAAAGTGAGATAGTGAAAATGGTAGTGGAACAACAGTTCACCGCGAGTGGTGAGTGTGAAAAGAAGACACAAGTGACATTATTATTGATAAACAATCAGGACCGTAGTTTATAGCTAATGGTTAATACTAAGAAATAATAGATGACAGTGTCAGAGTTGGGGGAAAATCCATATCATTGACACCGCAACTCAACAGATGTGGGATTAGTTGAAATTTCTTACTTCAAAGACGAGATATATAAATTGAGAAGTGATTGATCTCGGAAATGGATACTACCAGGGATTTTGGGTCGTAAGATTTAAGAGAACTTTACCTAAAATCACTTTCGACTTGAGGGTAAGAAAACCTGGTGAAAGACAGATCAAATAGCCACGTTAGCTGTTGCTAGCATGTAAAGCAAGCGCAAGGAATTGTTGCTGTTCTATTCCAATTTTGATACTACCAATAGTACTTCTCAAAGAGACAATGGATCTTTCTTCGTTTGGTTTAACATAAGCAAAATATAAGCCCACAAACGATCATCAAATATATTTGAAACGCAAGATTTTGTGCTATAAAAAGCACTAACATTGATCACAAGCAACATCCAACAAATTAATAAAAACGACACATAGTTTAAGTCCCAGATAAAAAGAAGTACATAACAGGAAGCAGTGACATATTAAAAATTCAGTCTAATAGTCATCATCTCCTTCACCATCCTCTCCATCACCGGACTCGGCACCAACCTCCTCATAATCCTTCTCAAGAGCAGCAAGGTCCTCGCGAGCCTCAGAGAACTCACCCTCTTCCATTCCCTCGCCAACATACCAATGCACAAAAGCACGCTTCGCATACATGAGATCAAACTTATGGTCAATCCTGGAGAACACTTCAGCAACACTGGTCGAGTTTGATATCATGCAAACAGCCCTCTGAACCTTGGCAAGGTCACCACCAGGAACCACAGTTGGTGGCTGGTAGTTGATACCGCACTTGAACCCAGTTGGGCACCAATCCACAAACTGAATGGTTCGCTTGGTCTTGATGGTAGCAACAGCAGCATTCACATCCTTTGGTACAACATCACCACGGTACATCAAACAACAAGCCATGTACTTGCCATGGCGAGGGTCGCATTTCGCCATCATGGAAGATGGCTCAAAAGCACTGTTGGTAATCTCAGCAACAGAAAGTTGCTCATGGTATGCCTTCTCAGCAGAGATAACAGGGGCATATGAGGAAAGCATGAAATGAATCCTTGGGTAAGGAACTAAGTTGGTTTGGAACTCAGTTACATCAACATTCAAAGCTCCATCAAACCTCAGTGAGGCAGTCAGGGACGAAATCACCTGCAAAATTAATTTCAATTTAGGATTTAGAGTTCCAACCCATCATATGAAATTAAAATCAAAATTTAGATTTTAGAGTAGCAACCTAGTCAAAACAAATTCAAATTCAAATCCAACTAAGGATTTCAGCCAAGTCAAATAAAATCAACTTGAAATTTCAATTTCGGACCTACAGTTTCAACATAACCACAACCTCAACAGTTAATTAAATTAACTAATAATTCCAACAATCAGGGCTATCAATTGGACAGATTGTCAACAGGATCAAATCTAATTAAATTAAATATCAACCCCATTTTACGAATCAGGGATTCAAAACCTCGTCAAATTAAATTAATTCCACTATTTGATTTAGTGTTCCAAAATCATCAAATACAAATAAAATTTTACATCAAAATGTACACTCTAATCCAATTTAGGAATCAGAGCTATCTGTAAAAATCAACCCCATTTGACCATAATTTGATTGATCAAATTGAAATTTCAAATAATCTATGATTCTAAGGCACATTCCTTTCAAAACTAACATAGAAATGTGTATATATATACCTGAGAGACAAGGCGATTGAGGTTGGTGTAGGTAGGGCGTTCAATATCAAGTGAGCGCCTACAGATATCATAGATTGCCTCATTATCGAGGAGAACAGATACATCAGTGTGTTCAAGGAGGGAATGTGTTGAAAGGACGCTGTTATAAGGTTCCACAACTGAGGTAGAAACCTGTGGTGAAGGATAAACGGTAAAACCTAGCTTCGATTTTTTACCATAATCAACAGAGAGACGCTCCAAAAGAAGCGAACCCAAACCCGAACCGGTTCCTCCACCAACCGCATTGAACACCAAGAAACCTTGAAGTCCGGTGCAATTATCTGCAAGCTTACGAATCCTATCGAGACACAGATCCACAATCTCCTTTCCAACTGCAACAACAACAATGACACCAAAACGCAGCGTTTTAGTTTGCTTGAAAATTTGAAATGAGATTCCAATAGGAAAAACGGTTGAGTTTGTTGGTTACTTGTATAATGGCCACGTGCGAAGTTGTTTGCGGCGTCTTCTTTGCCGCTGATGAGTTGTTCAGGGTGGAAGAGTTGGCGGTAGGTGCCGGTTCTCACTTCGTCGATGACGGTTGGTTCCAGATCTACGAAGATAGCGCGAGGAACGTGTTTTCCGGCACCGGTTTCGCTGAAAAACGTGTTGAATGCATCGTCTCCTCCGCCAACGGTTTTATCACTCGGCATTTGTCCATCAGGCTAAGAAAAAAACAAGAAAAAACAGAATCAGAACAAAATCAACAATTATTGAAATTCAAAAACCCTAGATCTTAAAATTACCGTAATTCCATGTTCGAGGCAATAGAGTTCCCAGCATGCGTTTCCGACTTGAATACCGGCTTGACCGATGTGGACTGAAATGCACTCTCTCATTTTCGAAGGAAAAATTGAAGGGAATCGGAGAGGAAAGAAAATAAGAGAAGGGAATTGGAGAGGAAAGAAATGAGGTTGAAGTGGCGTTTATTAAGACGCCTTCTTCTTCTTTTTCTGTTTTCTGTTGTGTGTGGAAATGTTTGTGTGGGGATTTATATAGGGAGGAAAAAAGAAAAGAAGGTGCTAAATTTGAAATGTGTGGTTTAAGATTAACCAGAGTTACGCTAACCATGGTTTGACAGCTCATAAAGGGTTATTTTATTTTTGAATTTCTATGTTACAGACATGACCCACTTTCACTCTCTCTACTAACCGTTTCGGTCTATTTGAATTTTGATTTTGATTCGGATAGATACGAAATTCCAGGAATGCCATTGGTTTATGTTGCTGCCATAACCCAAATTAACATTCTTCTTTTTTTGTTTCAGAAACATATTTTCGTCCTGCAGTCAATTCTGTTCGAGTCGAAAATATTCATAGGTATGTAAGACTAATTATCTCAGTATATATTTTTTCATCTACAAAATTCGAACCCAAAATATTACTAAAGGGGAATCAAACACATATCACTTGAACCGACATATGTTGGTCAATCGGAGCTTTTTCATTCAATCAATAAGGTGTTGGAACCTTGATAATAATTGAAGGGAGTTTGTACATGTTAAAGATTAAATTTGTAATAAAGATTAATCTATTTGTATAAGGTTTCATTAAGTCCCTATGATGACCAATAGTGGTATAAGATCTTAGTAGATCATAAGATAGTTAAAAGATTAAATGTTTGATTTCTAACAACAACATTTGTTGAGAGAGACAGACCTCAGAAGAAATTAATTTCTTATCCAAAAAGGTTGAGAGACATTATTTGTAGTACAAAAATATATATGAAATTTGTAGTATTTTAAAATAATTTTCCAAAAAGTTACTTGAAATAATATTTAGAAGAAAAAAATGAAAGTAACTTTTAATAATTTGCTTATTAATTTTACCTTCAATTTTTTTAAAATTTATATTAATTACCTCCAATTAAAAAACCTTATTATTTTTATTGTCTCACTTTATCTTCAGATAAAATAAACTTGCAACAATTATGAGCTGGGAGTTAATGACTACATGACTATAAGCTTACAACTACGATCTAATTTTGCCAAACATTAATATATTGTATTTTTTATTTTCTCCATCTTTAGACTTATTTTAATTAACTAACTCTTCATATTTAGTTTTCTTGCAAAAGGTAAAAAGGGTAACTAAGAAGAGTGCATCCATGACCATGAGAAGGTGAATGGACCCAATATATGGGTCACATGCTATCTTCAATGGTGGGCTATCAACACTCACTCTAGTTCATAAATTAAAATGTTTTGTTACCAATATAATAGTCTGATATAAATAAACAGAAGCATAATAACAGCCAACTAGAGGTGTAAGCGATTCAATTCAATTTAATCCATCTAAACCAATATAATATATGTTTAATTTGTTATTGTGATGAATTTATTGAATAGTTTCTAGATTTTATTGCATGCAATTTTATGGTAGTTGATGTGGACTGCATTGTCTATATTTCACAATAGTTTATAATTTGATGTGATTTTGAGGTTGTTTGGAATTTACAGCATCAATCTATATTTAGCTTCACATTTTTTAGTGTAGCTTCAAATTTATTATCTTATCTAAAAATATTTAATTTTGGTCACTCTACATGACCACAAAATAAATTAATTCGGTTTCTCATGTTTTCTCTTATTTATTTATTTTGTTATAACTAAGATATCCTCTCATCTTATAGATAAACAACTAATTTATTTTAGGATACGTAATTATCACTTCTAACAAGTGTCGTTCACGAGAATCAAACTCTTAACATTTTGATTTATTTGGAAATTAAGTAAAGTGTTACATATTACTAAACTAAGACTTTATTAGTGGTTCACTCTTAATATTGTATAACTTTATTGAATCAATGTACTCCTATTTATTATCTTATTTTAATTTGATGTTTGAAAATATGTAATTTTAGCCACAATTAAAATTGATTCGACCTATCACACTTAGTGATCTTGTAATTTTTAATTCCAACCAACCATAAATATATTACATTTCATACTAAATAATATTACATTTGAACCAAAAAGTTTAGGATCATCTTTACACAATTTTTAAATTCAAAGGCTTAATCATATTTCATACTAAATGTAGGAGGACTTTCACAACAGCACTGCAAAAAACTCAAACTAGCACCCATTATTTTGGAAGCACTGAACTTTGGATCCTAGCACCGTCCAGAGAAAAGGGCTCACCTGACATTGAAAACAAAACACTATCAACAAAACTTTTGAGCTATACATAATTACACTTATACCCCTGAGTTTTAGTGAAATTATATAAATCACACCTAACTTTTCTATATCTACACAAACCTCCCATAGTTTTTATACTTTCATTACACTGACCACCCCTGCATGAGAAATAAGTGTAATTTTGTGAACAAAAAATGTGATAAATGCAATTAAGTTAAACAAAACATGGAATATTGTGAGGAAAAATCCAAATAATATACAAATTAATATATCTTTATTATTTTTGGTTAAAAAATGTTCAACAATTCTAAAAAGATATTGTTTAAATCGCTCTTATACTTTATCATAACGAACCAAAAATAATAAAAAGGTATCGACTCATATATTATTTAGACTTGTCTCCACAATATATAATATTTTGTTTAACTTAATTGCATTTATCACATTTTTTGTTCACAAAATTACACTTATTTCTCATGCAATGATCAGTATAATGAAAGTATAAAAATGATGAGAGTTTGTGTATGTGTAGAAAAGTGAGGGGTGGTTTGTGTAATTTCACTAAAACTCAAGGGGTGTCAGTGTAATTTACTCTAAAGAATATGATAGCTCATAACCAAGACATAGGAATGATATATTTTCCTACTAAAGTAATATATATCACTTATAAATCAATCATTAATAAATAAAGTATTACTTTATATCACATGATATTTTTCTTATAGTTGTAGAGAGATTTATAAAATGATATATCATTTTCCTTCAACATTATATTCAATTAAAAACGACTAATGGAATCATGTCGAGGATAAAACAAGACTTGGTAAACAAAATGATAATATTCTATCATGTTGATCCATAACACAGAAACTCGTCAAAATCATGTTAGTTTTTGAGTACTAAATACTAATATAACTTTCACCATTTATCGGGGTTAAAATCATATATATATATATATATATATATATATATATAGACCAGGTAGGTTTTAGAATGTCATATTGTCACATGAATAAAATTCAAACATCCAGCATAATATGTTTCCATGTGGAGAAAACTATTAATTATATAGAGGTCAGATTAGAACAGTAAATTTGTTGTTCTGTCCATATCAACTGCATGTAATGTTTGAGGAAAGTTACAAAATTTTAACGGGAATGGACAAATAACATGATGTGATTGGCTGGTGAGAAGAATCAATATCATGTGCTTTGTTTGGATAACAATCATGGCTCAAGGTAATGGAATCATACATGAAAAGCGGAAGTACTAGATTTCCTCATATATTAGACTAGATAGTTACGGAATTTGTTTACTAATATCTCCTCCCTCTATGGGTAAGGATAAAGAATCAATCACTTTTGCGGTGTGTGATCACCCTCCCAACAAGTAACATTTACGAGAATCAAAATCTTGACCTTTTGTTTTTTTTTTGGACCAGTAAACCAACATCATGTGGTGGATAGTCGGGGAATAATACAGCAAATTGAGCTGTAATGAATTCTCAAGTTTTGAAACTATTTTGGTGAGAAAGATTTAGCACCCAACATGCACAAGCTTACTAATTAATCTTCTCTACCCTTTTGTGCCGGAGAATTATCTTTAAAGCCTATAAAAGTGGCAACTAAAGCAGAAAGCTTAAGCTCACATATTATCACTATCACTATGGTCACTTGCTCAGCACATAACAAATCAATAAGAGACAAGCTAAAGCATCAAAAGAATATATAGATTTTCTATTCTCTTTCAAAACTGAACCCTACAATGTTAGAAAATGCACAGTGCTAATGAAATTTGGGTCTTTCATCCATAGTTAGAAAAATCAAATAGTCAAAGTATTCAGAACATAAGAGAAAATTTCAAATTAATTAGTGTGAAGACTTTCATTGAAATAGTTGCTTCCTTGCCTGACAGTAATAAAACAACTCACAACCAAACTCACCTAACATATACAGAAAGGACTGACATTAGAGGAAAAAATCTCAATCAATAAAAATTGGAACAAATGGGTTAAAAGTTGAAAAACAAAATCTAATTTGGTTTTAGGAAATTCCACTCAATCTCTAATCCAGAAAGGTATTTGTTTGATAATGATAATATGAAGAGAATCTGTATGCTATCCTAAGAGAGTTCAATCATTTGACAGAATGCACATTTTATTATAGGAATTAGGAAGCAAATAGTTGTTTCAATATAATAATGAAAGAATATAGAATATGCAAAATATAGGACTATATCAAATGCATCTTAAAGAAGAACAATTAATGAATATGAAATTAGACCAGAAATTAGTGAAAAAAGGTGAAAGGAATAGTGGATAGGCCACTGAAAATGCTTGCACCTAAACAAAGGGGTCTCTTTCTGAACAATGTATTCTAGTGAGGAGCTCTTGAACTTTAGATTCATATAATCATAAACTAAAGATGAGAACAATGTTCATTGCTCAGTTAACTGCAAACCCCTAATCAGACAAATTCACTAACAATAAGGCCATAGTGTTATGCAATACAAGCCACACTAGAAACAAGCCAAGCAAAACTGCATCAGTGAATCATATAAAGGTTGGAAAAAGTAACTAAGTTTTTTGATTCCACAATGCTCCCTGATATTATTCATGGACCACATGTGATCAAAATGTTTTTTTTTTTGCTCTCTCCATTTTCTAGTACAATATTTCCTGCATAAAAACAGTGACTTTTTTTTTCACCTGCTCAAAAATCACCTCAACAGAATCGTTTGACCAAAAGGGTCTTCTCCAAATCACAGAAATAGCCTTGTTAGATTAAAACAAAAGCGGAAAAAAATAAAATAAAAATAATGCCTAAACCTCAAAGAAAAACAACATGCAGGAATATGGACAGAACAAAAACAAAAAATAATGATACGAGAAATTTAAATTAAAAATATAAAGAACAAGGAACTAATAAACTAATTCAATGTGTTAAAAAATTTAGAAAAAAACACATACATTGTCACTGTAATGATCAGTAATGAGAAAGAGTACAACTTTAAGGATACATACATTTGAAACTCAACAAATCATGAAAATCCTTGATACACTGTCTTCTTCTTCTACTTGGCGTTTTAGTGTCCATGATTTATGACCAATCTAAATGCTCCTCTTTCTTCCTTTCAATCTCAGCTTATGGAAGGAAAAAAACAGAAGAATGACCCTTAAAACAAAAGGGTGTTGTTTTTGTTGCAGAAGCAGATATTGATAAAAAAACCAAAAAAAGAAACAAAATTTATATTATGGGGATGAAATTGGAAATACATATATATAGTTATAATATATAGATATATATAATACTTAGTAATATAATATGCCTGGCTCCATTCTGTTCTGCCATTTTGGAAGCAATGAAGAAAGAAAGAGATGAAAATGAGAAAGGTAGCTACATTGCAGTGTGGTGTTCTCAATCTCAGGGTCTATGAATGGAAGTGAAGAAGGTTTGATTTACAAAGGGAAGATGAACATGTACCTGTTTGGGAGGGAAAAGGGTATAAGGGTCATTGAAAGAAAGAGAAAAGAGGAGAACAATAACCATGTCATCATCATCATCATCCATTGTTGATGCTGCTGCAAAACAGAACATGAGCAGGAACAGGTACCTTGTTTTGTTGTTTTATTGTTTCTTTCTCTCTCTAGGATTTTAGAGAGAGAGGGGGTGGGGTTGTGTGTACTGTGTAGTGATGTCTAAAATGGGAAAATTGATTGGTTGGAGAAGGGAGTATTTGAAGGAGTTGAGGTTTTTGGCTTTAGGGAAGGGATTTTGTGAAAGGCTGTTTCTCAGTATAATGATAAATTATCTCATTAAATTTATTATATGTGTTTTTTTCCTCTTTTTTCTATAAATTTTTATTTTAAAATATATTATAAAATATAAAATAAAAAAATGTTAAACAATGATTGAATTTAAGGAGATAAGTTATCTCATAATATAATAAAATATTTTATTCACTTATATAATACTTGATCTTGTATCTCTCCTATGTTGGTCTAGAGACAAAAGTGCATACAAAACAAAACAAAAATAGCATTATATAATACTATTGCCCTTACATATAATTAGGGGTGAATATAGTTTTCATTATTCGATCATAAATTGTTGGTCGGATCATTTTTTGAACTTGAGTATATATTCAAAGTTAATTTGACCTTACATATTGACTAGTTCAAGCTTTAAACCTGAACCCGACTCTAGACCCAATTAAATATAATGCATACTCATTTTAGATAAAATCATCTCAATATTATCTATTAACAATATAATGAAAAAATTTCTTCATGCCACATGTCACATCCTCCTCACATGTTGTTTTCCCTTCATGCCACATGTCACATTCTCCTCACATTTTCCCATCTTAAAATGTTCTAAGTTATTAAAAAATTAAAAAAAACTCATCCATGTCACATGTTATTACTATGTACTTTCCCACACTATCATTACTTTTTATATATTTTATATGTTAATAATTTAATATTAATTAACGATTGGTCTATGTCGCTACCCCACCAAAATTGAGTGTTTATAATACCTATGTTTTGTTATGTTAAATGTAGTAGACATTGAGCATTAGATGAGATTAAAATCATTTTTCACATCCAAACTATTTCTTTACACTAATCTATGTATATTATTTAAGGTTTACTATTCATCTAAGAATAATTGCATTTTTACACCTCATCAAAGTTTTGTAACACTTTTCCAATTGAAATTTAATATTTCAGATTCTTTGAATTTTAATTTTTCTCTATTATAATTGAAAAATCAAATTTCCAAATTGAAGTTTTTTATAACTTTTAAATATATTTTTAATAAAAAAACTCATTTAGTATAATGATTTGATTTCCATTTTTTCATTAAAAAAATCATTCCATTTTCTATAAATTTTAAAATATTTATTTTAATAAAAATAATATGGTATCATGTTTCAGACTTTCACTTTGTTAATTCCATTAGAAAATTCAAATTAAAAATTGTCATTTATTTTTCTTATGTGATTGAATATGTAAATACACAGGTAAGACATGTATTCTCAATAATATGAATGTATAAGTAACATGTGTGTTTTAACTATGTGAATGCATGAGTAACATGTGTTTTCTTAGTAATGCGAATGTACAAGTAACATGTGTATTTTTAGTCATGCGAATGTACGGGTCACATGTGTGTTCTTAACAATACGAACGCACGAGTAACATATATTTCTTAACCATATAAATGTACATGTAATATGTGTTATTAATCTTGCAACAAAGAAGTATTGCCCCGTGCATCGCTGATGCACAGGTATCTTGCTAGTTTATTATTATTAATATGTAATTTGCATATAAAATGATATATGTATATAGGAATGACAATAAAACTAAATTTGTGTATACTAGTCTGAACCCAACCGAATTTAATGGAAAACCTAAAGTAACTAGGTTCGGGTACAGGTTTTACCCAAGTCCAAGTTTTAGGTTCGGGTTTGATATAGTTGATACCTTAACCCGATTAATATATATAAAATTATTAAATTATGCATATATAAAAAACCTATATATATATATATATTTGACATAATTATAGAACACATATATATAAATACATGTTTCGGGTTCGGGTTACTTGAAACTCGATGGGTTTGATGATGGTAGCTTTGTATTCAATCCAGCTTAATTTGGGTTTTGAATTTCGGATTTGGGTAAGCACAAACCCGATTCCGACCTGCCCCGTTGTCATTCATATATGTGTATGTATTATTAACCATGTATATAAAATGAAAAATTATTGAATCAATGACACTTTCGACCAAAAATATGTCATTACTTTGTGCACATTTGAATAGGGATACATACAAACATGATAAATGAGTGGTCATATGACGGGTCGTGCCGAGTCATGTTTGGTCTCTAACCATCCCTAAATATTGACTTGGTCAAAATTTTGAACTCAAATCTGACCTATACCCAATGAGACATGACCAATTTCAGGTCCGATCATAATCAGGCTGTACTAAGTTAGTGAGTACGGTCAAGTCATGCTCAACCCTACGTATATAAATCCTTAAATGAATACACAAAAATTACAATTACAACTTTTCTCTTCAATAACACCCCTTGCCACAAGTTAAACTATTTTCCACATCTTAGTTATATTTTGACTGACAAAGTGTAAAATGACTTATGGCCTTTATTACCAGCTATAAGATTTTATTGACCTCCTTTTTCTTCTCAGATTTATCCCTTTTTGCTCATGTTCTTTACTTCTCGTGCCTACTCTTTAAAGTCTCAGCCTTGTGACTAGGCTTATTGAGTTATGATTTTCTCCTACCTGATAGTCCGATGTACGAATGTGAGACCAGATTAATGTGCTGATTAAAAAAATTAAAATCTAAACTATTAAATTTTTTGAAATATCATATGTCATTATCTCTAATATTCAACCCAATTCACTTATTTTGTTGTGAATTATAAATTTTCCAAAATACAACTATGGCATAGGCCCAACTCATTTAACATATTCAACTCCTATATAAATTAAATTACACATATTGATATTTATTGAAACTACATACAATAAGATAACCAAAAAAACTACATAGAATACCCATAAATTTTTCTATGCAACACCAACTTGGCAGCATAATCAAGCAAAACATGTTGCCAAACATTTCTTTCGAAAGTAATAAAATACATTTATGAAATATTAATTTGTTTATTTTCTTTTATTCCCCTAAAGTCAACTCACAAATATTCTCTTACGAAAAATGTCAACAAGAAACTGACAAGGCTGATACGGTATATGGTAGTTTGTTTATTTATTATATTAACTATCTCTTTCATTTTTCTTCTTAATTAATCTCCTGTTTTTCTTAAATAGTTAAACATGCAAAACAAAAGATGGTACATTTAAAGGAAGATAGAAAGTAGATGAGTGTAATTAAGTAATTGTTTTATAACTAATAAATGTGCTGGTAACAATAAATGGAATAAGTTATAAGCCGCTCTGTCCCTATATTTATGTATGACAGACATATAAAAGCTGTTTTATTTTATGTTCTGTTCTGTGCCTCCAAATGAGAATGTTTAAGAGTCTCCACAGTAGTGAACCTACACTTTGTTATTAAATGGATTTTACTACTTATTTTATACGTTGGATGAAATTTTGATGATATAATCCATTATTTCATCATAACACATTTGTAGTATTTAAAAAAAAAACATCAGGAGTGATCTTTTAGCATTTCAACCATAAATTTTTAATGTCCAAAACTCTTTTACTTACCAAATAATCGTACGTTTTGAAATTATTGCAAAAATACTTTGGTTGTAATAAAACAATAAAAATTGAAAAATCATGAGAGGGTACTTTCTACACAATAATTAATTGAAGTTTTACGTTATTAATGTAAAGATTTATACATAACTTATTGTATCATTTATTTGTATTGTTATTTTTGAACATTTAATGATGATTAAATATGAACGATTGATGACCTATTTACAATGTATAATACTTTTACACTATCAACACATACATTTTTTATCTTAATAATATATATATGGTTGGTATAGTTATTATTCATCATGTGTTATTTTTTATTTAAGGATCAATATTCGTTAATACATAAATAATGATACAATAACTTGTCATATTAATATGGGCTGGGCCTGAAACTCCTTGAGAATGTTGGCCTGAAACAATCATCAACCGTGTTTGCGGTTGGGAACTAAGATCAGGGTCAATTTATTTTTGGGTCTAAGACAACTAGATACGTAATTTATGACCCAATGTATAATTATTATTGGTACAATTTGCTGAAAATATAACTAGATAAGTAAAGAATGCTTATCTGTGATAAGTTTGTTAATTAAATTATAAGTTTTCAATAATTTTGGTTGACCCACTACTTGATAAATACAAATGAATTAAAAGCTTTTGACTCAGATCATAAATAACTCTCATTATTCACTTATGAGATAGATACTAATAGCTAGAAACTTTTTACAAATGCTATGTAAAGTCAACTATATATAGCATATACCTTATTTTTTATGAAATAAGTGTTCCTCAAACACATACATAATAGAATAATAATACCTTCTTATTGTATTTTATTTTCTTTGCTTCACTTGAAACTCATTTGGTATGAAATAAAACTATGCGAACATTCTCAAAATTGAAGAGATATATCTCTTGATCATGCTTTTTTAATTTTAAATTTAGACATTTCTATAAAGAGTTATCAAGATAGTTATTATTATTGAAGAAAGGATTTGTTGATTCATATAAATCCTTTGTTGATGAAGAACTCCGTTAATTCGTGAAACATTTTATACTCAAAATGCAATGTATCTCCATGAAACACAATCTCACCAACAATTTTTTTGTTATATTCAATTAAGTTATATCTTTCAAGAGCTTGAGAAATAAAAATGATAAAAATATTGTGCACAAAAAATCATATTTAATAATTATTAAACTAATATTGCGCCACTCATTTTTCAACTATAACACACACGCTTTGTGATATTTCAAAGAAAATGACACACACTTGGCATCTTCAATTTTCTCAAATGCTTAATAATGGTAATGTTCCCAACGATGTTAACACTTAATAATGTTAAATTCATTTCCTATTCGAACTTATTATTACTAAATTAGTTTTGTCTTAACTAGGATTTGCATATCCTAGTGGGGGTTACACTTCCTATAATATCAAGTTCTCAACAGATAATGTGAAATTGTGGATGGATTTTTGTGTGCTACTAGTCGGTTGACAATTATTGTCTTTATAATGTAATATATCACTTCTGTTTGTACGGTTAATAATTTATGATTTTTTGTACTATCAAGAATATCATTTCACTTTTTTATAATGAATTAATCTATATTAGAATGTGTAACCGATGATCTAATAGAACCTTATAATATTAGATTAATTTATGATGAATTGGTCACTTAAATTCTTATTTAACAATAACTTGTTGTATGAACATGTATGTTTTCTAATAGACATCAATTACTTTTAATTGGGGTCACTATTTGATTAAGTGAAAGTTATCTATCTAACCTTTTGATTATTATGTTGATGAAACTAGAAAAGAGTTATTAGTAGTAATCGATTAATACTTAGTAGTTTGACTATTGTAATTATATATAGTCCATAAATCAATATAGAATATGCACACATTATTAAATCTTTTGCAGGGTATCTCTATGTGTCTTATTTGAAGCCTTTATGGAGGCATAACTGTCCTAAAAATTACCTTCTTTTTCTCATAACCAAGTATGCTTTGGAAGTTGATACCTTCTGTCTATTTCATTTAAGAAAAATATTCTATTATTATCGAACCTTCTTACTTTTCTTTTTCTTTATGGCCTCTCCACTAGGCCTAAAGAAATATTGTGTTTGTGAATCACATTCGTATTGGGTAACCCCACCAACCACTCATTATACACATGCATGAACAAAGACATAGATATATAGACACACGTGTGGCTATTCATACAATTTTGTATACTAGGTAGCAAGCATGTGCTAATGTTTTTGTGCTTATGATTTGCCTTTAGAACATGTTAAAGGTTTCATAATACATATTATTGAAGTGAAGTGAGTACAATATCTCTCAACAAAACCTTTCCCTAACATTTGTGAATCATTCTCCTACAACATTCTTAAGGAACCAAACTATATATGATATATATCTTGATAAAATTAATACCATACATAAAATTCTTAAGCAACTTGTGAGTGGAAGGTTTATGGATCACACTACCAACGGCTAAACATGGTTGATGCCCCTCTCTATCTCTCCCTAGGTCTCATTCTGACAATACATTCAACTTCTATTATAAAGAATCCTAAATCGTGTCACGCACCAATAATAATAAATCATATCATATTTTTAATTGATATATTTTCGTTGACACGTGACAACCTATGAAACAGTATTTGAGACAAAAAATTTTCCTATTATAAAAGCTTAATGATGTTGCCTTATTCTCTTTCCCGAGCTAAAATGGCTACTAGATGCCTTCATCAATCATTCAACCCATTCATATTTTTCCAGTGGATATAGCTTTTGTTGAGCGTCCCTCCATATACAAATGATGCATTAATATTTATTCAGAATCTAGAATCCATTGTCATAAAGAAGAAGAAAAAAAGGTGCTTCTTAAGAATCATAAACTTTGGTCCTGGCTTTAATATATGCCCCTTTATTGCAGCCAATCTTGTATCTCTTAAATTAAAGTGACAAATAACATAAAAAGAAAAGAACAAAAAATACAAATTCCACAAAGCAAGTTGCTGAATTATTTCAACTGTGGGTCTATCAAATATAGATACTATGCTTTTCTGTAATGCATGGGTACCAATTTGATCTCAGATTTTAATTTTCATTAGAAAAGTCAAAACTAAAATTTCCAAATAGTGTTTATTACATAAAGGAAGCTGCAATATAGAGCAATCAAAAGCTAGAGTCAAAGATATAATATACAAACTACTTATGTAGTTAAAAAGACTATAGTAACTTGTTCTATACATAATGAGTCTCTCAGTTACATAGAAGAGAAACTGCTTATGTAGTTGTCTTATGCTCCCTCTTACACCTTTAAACTACTCAATTATAGTTCAAATGTTTTCTTTATTGTTGTGACATTTGATATTTCTTTAGTGGTCTTGTTTGATAACTTGCAAGAATCTGTGTTTCTTGGCACTGCCTCAACCAGTAGCTGAACAACCTCTTTCATGGTTGGTCTACTAGCCGGAGCTTTGTAAGTGCAGCGAATCGCGATCCGTAGAACTTTAATCATATCATCCTTGAATGAAGATGATAATTTTTGATCAAGTACTTCACTAGGCCTAGCTCCTTCTTTGCCTTCAACTTTGTTTGAAACCCAGAAAACAATGTTTCTGTTCTCTCCAAATTCTGACTCAACAGGCTTCTTTCCAGTTAGTAGTTCCATTAAGATCACTCCAAAACTGTACACATCACACTTAGTGGTAGGTCTTGGTGAATATGCATATTCTGTCACAGTCATAAAAACAAGTGGAATTAAATAAATATTCAACTAACTACAGGACTAATTGACCAATTCCAAATACTATTACTTATATTGAATAGTGTATACCTCAATTAAATGTGGTAAAAAAACATTATCATCATTTTTTGGTAAGAAAAAGACATGCACCATTTGGTTATATGAGAATATTCAAGCACAATAGTTTCACAAATAGACACTTAATACATAATCAATGGTAATCTGCATATAGAGTTTTTTCTACTGATTTGAATGATGATAACTTGATAATTTATATTTGACTATGGTAAGAGAATTATACCTGGGGCTAAATAACCATATGTTCCTGCAATAACAGTAGTTGTGGAATCTTTGCCTCCCCCTCTTGCTTGCAAAACCTTGGCAATGCCAAAGTCAGCAACTTTGGGCTGGTAATCAACATCTAAGAGGATATTAGTTGTCTTTATGTCTCTATGGATAATCGGAAGAAGCAAATCATGGTGGAGGTACGAAAGACCCTGCGCAATTCCGAGTGCAATTTTATACCTTGTAGGCCAATCCAAATGGATCCAACCTTTGTGTAGGGCATCCCATAGGTTACCATTAGGCATGTATTCATAAACCAACAAGCTGCAATCCAAACTCGAGAAGCAGCAGTAGAGTTTCACTATGTTCTTGTGCCTTATACTCCCTAGTGTCTCAACTTCTGCTTTCAATGCCTTGTCCATGAATAACCGATCCTCGGAAGCTGAATCCTTTGATTTTATACTCCACAGCCTCTTGACTGCTACAACATCACCACTCTTCAATTCAATCTTGTACACTGTCCCAGACCCTCCATGTCCCATCACATTCTTATCCACTAAGGACTCAATGATCTCCCTTTGATCGAAAGTGATCATGTGAAAGCTCTTCACATCATAAGAGAAGAATGAAGAAGACATTGTCTCATCATGTTCCACTGCAGCTGTCTCTTTGTTGCATCGGCGTCTCAGGAACAAGCCGGATCCTATAAAGATCAAAACCACTGATACACCAGCCACCCAGATGGTGTTTATCCTCTTACCCTTGTTGTAGGTATGTGGACATATAGGGAAATTTTGAGAAGATGAATTAGCATACACTGGTAGCACACATAGGCCAGGGTTACCTGAAAAGCTTTCAACTAAACCTCCTTTGATCAACTTTGGAGGAATTGGACCAGATAGTAAATTATTTGAGAAGTTTATGGAGTTTGGAAGAAGTTTTGAGAGACTTTCAGGGATGCTACCAGTTAAGAGATTATTAGAGAGATCAAGAAGGTTGAGGGATCCTAATAAGGAGAGTGAACTTGGGAGAGAAGAACTTAACTTGTTGCCTTGTAACATAAGCAAATTAAGCCTTTTCAGGTTTCCAATTTCAGAAGGTATTTGACCAGAAATAAGGTTATAACTGAAATCAATTTTCACAAGGTTAATAGCTCTTGATAATGATGGAGGTATGACACCTGAAATCTTGTTCCTTTGCAGGAATAGTTCAGACAAGTTTCTAGAATTGCCACCTATCTCAGGAACAGGACCAGTCAAATTATTGCTACTCAAATCAATGATTGAAACATGTGGCAGACCAAGTAGTCCCTCGGGAACCGAACCCGCCAACCGATTATTACTGACTCTAAACCTCAAAAGTGTCTTGCAGTTTGCATAACTGTCTGGTATCTCACCAGAAAACATGTTATCAAGTACAAGAAAGTAGAGTAGTTTACCTCCTTTGCAAACTTCTGCTGGCAATGGACCACTAAGGTTGTTTTCTGACAAGTCTAGAGCCACCATTCCTGAGAACTGTCCTAATTTACTAGGGACTTGTCCTCTCAGGAAATTATCATAAAGTGATAAAATTCTCAAAGTTTTTGAGTTTTCAATCTCATCTGGGATTTCTCCTGAGAGACTATTGTTGTAAAGCTGCAATACTTGAAGCTTTGGAAGTGCACAAACTGAAGCTGGAATGCTTCCAGTTAATTTGTTCACTGACATATCCAAATCTATAAGCTCTGTGAGATTTCCAAACTCCTCAGGTATATTACCAACAAGTTGTTGGTTATAGTAAAGCTCAAGTTGTTGCAAATTCTTCAACAATCCTAGCTCCTTTGGAATGTTTCCTGTGAGATAATTCCCACTCAATTCAAGATCAACAAGTGATGTAATGTTCCCTATGGTTGGTGGAATTTGGCCATAAACCATGCATGTTGTCAAGATCATAGTCTTGAGTTTTTTCAGCCTGTCTACATCACTTGGTAACTGCCATAGATTGAACCCTCCATTTTCATTGAAATTCAACACCTCAAGATTGGTTAAGTTAAACACTGACAAGGGGAATTCACCATTGAATAGATTATAGGACAAGTCAAGGACTCTAAGAAATTTCAAAGGTGAGAAATCTGGAAGAGTTCCTGTGTTGGACATGTGATTCATGTTAAGCTCTTCCAAGTAAGTACAATTGAGTATGCTATGTGTATTGAACTTGATCTTGGTATAGCCAAGATTAAGAACCTTCAACTTTGGCAGATAAGTGCATACATCTGAAGGGAACTTCCCTGAAATTAACCAACCTGAAAGGTCAAGGTTGATAACTTCACTTTGATTGTTGCATGTAACTCCATTGAAATGGCACACAGATTTATTTCCATCATTCCAAACCAAAGGGTAGTTCCCTAAGAGAGACTCCTTCATAAGAGAAAAAAACTGAGACTGGTTATTGGTACTACTCATAACTTGTGAGATGCTACTAATAATGAGTACTACTCCTATAACAAACATGGTAATGAATGAAAGTTTCATTTTTTGATTGAGAGAAAAGAAAAAGAAGAGAAGGGTTGTTGTTTATGGTTAGTGTAAATGAGTAAGAGATGTATATAAGATGGAATGGTTGGAGTAGTGGATCACTAATTGGTATAGGAGTGACAAAGCTTAAGGTGTGAAAAAGCAGGTTCTTGTTGCTGTAGTACTAATGGAAGAATTGAACATATATCATTGGTATAAAGAAGCTTTATGTTTATACTCCACTACCACTAGCTTATGTAGAGAATAATATATATGCAAGAGTACTTTATACTCATCATATATCATGTACATGATATGTAGAATAAAACTACATTTGATCATAATCACCACATGTTTCATTGAAGAGGACCCTTATACTTTATTTATAGAAGAAAATAATATACATTTGGTGTGATCCATCTATTTCTCTTAGATTCTAAGAGTAGCTAAAATTATTATAGAGATATATTTCATCACAATAATTAGATTATATCAGAGAATAAATGCACCTTTGGTGTTTATCAACCAATATACTACTTATTTTTCTCTTTTATAGTTGCTTTATAGAAATTATTCCACAAATGAGAATTAGAATAAAGTATTTTCTCTATCATCCTCAAACGCTACTAAATGATAGTTTCGTTTATTAACTCGTACAATACATCATCTACTACATGTATATTATTTTTAATTAATAAGTGTCAAAAATTATATACCTTCAAAATGAGATAAATTATAGAATAATGAGTTATTGGTTTAAATAAGCACTTGTTATTGGCTTGCATAGTAAATCCCACTTATTTCTTATATATCCTTCAATATCTAATTCATACAGTAAATTCCACTGAGTTATATATATATAGATATATATATATACTTTACTTTTCAAAAAGTGCAATAATATTTGGATGAATTGGTTTTGCAGAAGTAATGAGAAGGTGCATGTATGTATGTAACTATCTATAGCAATATGAGGGTATCTCATATTTCTATTTTCTCTTTCGTTGAAATCTTCCTTCTACTTTTTCTGTCCCCCAACATAAATAAAAAAACCTGATTGGTTTGATTATGTTTGGAATAGTTTGCATCAAAAGGGTATGGACCATATTCTATAATTGATAAGAGTACCATGTTCCTTCTGGACGTGTACATAGATGCCAAGTGCATCTTCCTTTCCCTTTCTCTCTCCTTTTTACCTCCTAACAAGTCATATTCTCAAATTCTATCTCACATAAAAGAAAAACATGTCATATTAATTAAAATTTTAAATATATATTATTATTGTTGTTTTTGTTTTATTATCATTAATGCAATTGATAAAGCAAATACATTATATATATCTTGATGTGTTTTATAGAAAGAATATGAATAAGACCAAACATGGATTGATGCTGTCTCTGCTGTATGGATAAATATGAACTTAGCCGCCAATCCAATTCTTTAGGTACATTTTGGTTAAAGTTATAAAAGGTTTTTGTTTTGGTTTTATCTCAGAACAAGTAACAGTGGAAAATTAAAGGTGCTGAGATAAGGTCTTCTTTTCCTTGTCCCTTTTCACCTATATGAGCTCTATTTTTCTGCTTAAAGGTTTTGTTAATCACTTTTTCATGATTGATCGAATGGATAGAGTTTTTTTAGGCCTTGGTAGGTTATAGCCGTGCACTTTGTCAAATTCTTCAGATATAATCTGTGATTTTACCATTTTACTATTTATTGATGAAAAAGTATATTTAAATCAAACAAACGTGTAACATGTTTGAGTTAGGGGTTACCTAACATTTTGTAATGTTTTGTTTTGTTTATTATGAGTGGAGTTTAGTGGTTTGGGTCAGGATCCTTGCCATAAGGAAAATGCATGCAAAAACAGAGAAAAATATGATATGATGTGTCTTATTTTCTTTTGTTACTAGTAAAAATATATCTTTACTAAATACTAAAGAACTAATCCCTTTCGGGGTTTGTGACTCCCCTCCCAACAAATATTACTTCTAGAAATTGAATTCTTAACCTTTTGGTCATCCTGAAGATCTAGGATGACCTTATACCACTAAAAACGTCTCGTTGATATGTGACTTATCCTGTAGATATTATGTAATGTAACACTCTGGTGGGCCCTTTAGTGAAAGCCCA
The DNA here is from genome assembly GCF_001865875.1 of Lupinus angustifolius. Classification (NCBI taxonomy): domain Eukaryota; kingdom Viridiplantae; phylum Streptophyta; class Magnoliopsida; order Fabales; family Fabaceae; genus Lupinus; species Lupinus angustifolius. The sequence continues at coordinate 14,163,553 of NC_032022.1, read as the reverse complement.
GTAGGGGTTGTTAAGCCCATATAGAATGAGTGGGAATCTCTGTGATGGGTGCTCAATTGTGTAAGTGCAAGGCTACTAGCAACCAATGATGCACTCTCCAAAAGTTGTGTTCATTTGGCAAAGATGGATATTTGCTATTTACCAATAAGTATCATTTCAAGTAGAATGGAGATTCACTTATCCCTCGTCTTTCAAGTATTAGAAAGACAAGTAATACAAAACAAAAATAAAAATAACATGCTATGATATTTAAGAGGAGATTCACTTACTTCAAGAGTAAGTTTAAACCACTTACTTCACATTTAAGTTATCAATTCTAAGAAAATCTAACAGTTTATATCTATTCACTAATTCAAATTATTAGATTTCTGTAAAATTGATAACTAGGATATAGAGTAAGTGTTTTAAATTTACTCTTGTAGTAAGTGGATCTCTCCCCATAATATTTTATCATTTTATATACAATAAAATGGTATTTATACCCTTAAAACAAAAATAATAATTATCTTCTTCATTGAGAATCCTTATTCATATTGTTGGCATGCCAATTCCTTATGAATTGCTTTAATCTTCCTTTGCACTTGCAGCATGCTAGCTAGGATCCACAATTTCTTTTAGTGGTGCCAATATTTTTTGTTTTTTCTCATGAAAAAAATGGTTATACTTTTGTGACGAATAGAAAACCTTTGAGGATGTATGGTTCAGCTTTATTCATATTCCTTCCATTACACTTCAAAATGTTTAAATCATTTCAAAAGATTTTATAAGCAAAAATGTTAACAATTGCCACACCATAATTATTCTCCTAACCTTAAGTTTTCATGCTGTGGAAGGCCGCGTCCCAATACATAGTGAAATATTCCCACAAAGAAATGCTATTTTAACTTTAAGTTATGGGATAAGAATAAAGAATATATTTAGGAAATCAATTATATAAGTTTATATAGGGACCAACAAGACTTTGGTCTACTGGTATAAGATGTTGTTAGATCTTATAATGAACAAAATGTTAAAAGTTCGATTCTTGCGAGTGACACTCATTGGAAAATGATTAAATCCTTACTCATAGGTAAGGAGATTAATACCAAAAAATAAGTTCATGTAAGTATTGGCAATATAATCTATTTGCACCGGATATAATAATTCTTGCTATGGAGAAAGTGTAATTGTAATCAAACTTATGCTTCACAAAGAATTTTATTTTATATAATAAAAGATTATAATGGTAATCTTTGCCAAATGATTCCTATGTCTTTTTGTGTTTATATATGCATGCGTGAGTGCATATATACTATAGTTTTAGCATTGAGCTTTAAAAATTATTTTTCTGAAACAAAGTGTTGGAAGTAACAGTGATGGAATACATGCTCGAAATGCTTTGGTTCTTATCCCTTATGGTGGTATACCTTATCAATTTATTTGGTTTCAAATAGGATGAAGTACGAAAAGATTTAATTTTGATTAAAAACAAATAATAATGTTATATCTTCTTAATAAATTCACCTAAAAATGTTCATATCATAGGAAAATGACATTGTCTTATTGTTTAATTTGGATTATTATAAGATATTTTAAACTCCTAAAACTGACAAATAAAGGTTGGTTTAATTGATTTTTTTGGTAAAAAAAAAAACTTTTCGATTTACTTGTGGTTATGATTTTTCATGATAGGTCGTTGTTTAGTTGGATAATAGAAAATGAATTATGGGAAAGTCATTTAGCGATTTATTTCTTCAATTACTATTTGGGATATTTAATTATATTTGTCCCCATTTATTATGATTATAATAGGATGATAAAATACAGTAAAACATGGATTTTTTAGTGCAAAGAAAGTAAATATATAAGACAAACAAAATGAGAAAAATATAAAATTTTCATTCCCTTTTCTTCTAGAGTGTAAAATCTATTTACTGACAATGTAAAGATTTATACACATGCATACATTATTCACCGTTCATTTGAGTTATTATTTTTTTGAAAAGTCAACAATAATTAAATATCAATGGTATATGATACAATAACAATATATAAAATTTGTACATTGTCAGTGCATACATCTTTTTCTCTTTCTTCCGACCAACGTAGGTTAAATAAGATGGGGAGAGAATACTACATCTACATAGGGTATGGGCCTAATAACTGGGCCGAACATGTTCATTTTGTTTGGGAATTTAGATTTAAAACTCATATTCTTAGCTTTAACCCCACCTTACATAACCTTACCTACTGTACTGGCCCATATTTTTATTTAGGTGTTATGTTTATGGGATGAAATAATAAGTGAAGGACCCTTAATTAACATAAATTTATAATTCTTCATCAACAATCAATAGAACAGGTTAACATGACTAGAAGAATCTCACCCTCTACAATAAATTTTAACAACACACTATAATTTTATCATAATGAGTGAGGATCAATACCAGAATAGGAACGCGTACTTCATATAATTCTTGTAACTAACTCAAAATAGCAAATGTGGTATATAATAGTGACAAACATTTGTAAAGCAAAAACAACCTGCTCTTAGGAGGAGAACAACAATCAGTAACGGTCGTTAATACCTCGTAGGCTAAAGAGCAAAAGAAGGAATTCACGCGAGGAGGGGTTCATGTCTGATTAGCTAGTTGGTGGGCAGTAACTTGCAAATGCGACAAAGATCAATAGAAATGCATGTCAAGTTATAGAACTGAGGTTGGTTTTTTATGACTCTGCGTTTATCTCTTTACACAATGTGATTGTTTTTTTCTCAACTCTTGCTTCCATTATGGCTTATTGTCTTCATTCATCCTATTTTTGGAAAGTGGAAACATTTGATTTATTTTAACAAAAGTATTCCAAAAAATAAAATGTATTGTAGTAAGACCAACCCAAAGGAAAAAGGGGAGAAGGTTTCATTGTATAAAATATACATTCAAATTTGTTCTGATTTCAATTTGTTTTGTCCAAATATAGTTATCGTGATAATTATTTTACGAAGCAATTAACGTATGGTAATGACTGCACAATCAAAGTCTTTGTGGGCCTATTCTAATTTTTTTATTTCTGTATTTGATTTATCCTTTGAAAATAATTTTATTAATTTAAAATTAATGGCCGCCTCTAAAAAACACAAAAAGAACGTGATTTGGCTTTCTCATTTATAACCTCATACACAAACACATGATAGCTAAATGATTGAATATACAAAAAATCACCATATCATTGAAAAATGTTGGTTGCACTTGTATGAACAAATATATCCCCTAGTCACTTAATTCCTCTATAATTTATACAAGGAGAGAATAATAAATGAGTTTAAAATGTGTGCACTCGCATTATAAAGTTTTTTACATTGTCGGCACATCATTAATCATATATTTGTATTACTTTTATTTAAGAGTCAATAATTAATAAATCAATAGTGAATAAGTTACTGACAGTGTAAAAAACAGTTACGCTGTCGGTGTATACACATTAAATTCATAATAAGTATAAGGATTTAATATGTATACACCGATGGTGTAAGTGTTTTTTACACTGTCAGTAAATTATTCACCATTGATTTGTTAACCACCATTGACTCTTAAACAAAAGTAATACAAATCAATGGTGGATGATATGCTGATAGTGTAAAAAACATTTACACCATCAATACATAGATTTTAAACTAAATATAAATAAGTGCATAAATTATAGTTGGAACTTGATATTTTCATGTATGTCAATCCAAGCATTCAATTTGTCCCTACTCTTAATGGACTATATCTTATATTATTCAGTTCACATTCGATTTAGATTATCTTATGCCGAAAAGGGGGAGGTATTTGGCTATTTGCATTAATCACAATTCACAAGTAATCACATCCATCGTTTTCTTTGTTGAAAGAAATGGTAATTTTATTAAGGCTATAATCACAACCATTTTATTATACCTGTAAACAAAAATCTTACATGATACATTGAGATTGAAGAAATAAAGCCAACTATTTGAACCTTATTCTACTTATTTTCTAAGGAAAAAGGATTCACTTCTTGTGTTTATTGACTCTTAGGTAGAGACCCTTTTCCCATGCTGGTATTCCATTTCCTAATACAACTTAGAAATACAGATTATAGAAGCCCTTACCAACACTTTACACTTTTACAGTGTTACCACTTTCCAATAAAATATACATTAATTCTACACTTAATTAACAACCAGAAGTGGGGCACAATTGCTGAACCACAAATTGTGTCACTGCATGTATCATTGGTCTATGATTGGTTAAATAATTTTATTTAAGTTAAAAAATTAATAATTTATTATTTTTCTAACCAATCACAACTAATGATACATGCAGTGACAAAACTTATGGAACAACATATGTTAACCCCAGAGGTGGCACCTTAGATTAGAATAGAGATCAGGTGTCTCAGATCTTGTCTCATACACTATCCCGTACCAACATATCCAAAAATGTTCAACCAGTTGCACCTTATACTATATGTACAAAATCCTTAAGACCTTTTGTTTATTTAGCATCATTCACTCCTATTTTGTTTCCACTCCTATCTTTACTAATGACAATACCAACCAATTTGCATGGCTCAGCATCCACAAGCATTTGAACCACAGATTTCATGGAAGGTCTTAAAGCTGGAAGAGTAGCAGTGCATAGAACTGATACCCTTAACACCTTGCAAGCTTCCTCTTTATATATCTCTGGAATTATGGACTCCACTGCACTCCTAAAACTCTCTTTTCTCTGTGCCTTTTTATGAACCCAATGAACTATGTCTTTGCTTTCTCCAAATTCTGGCTCTATTGCTCTTTTACCAGTTACCAGCTCCATTAACACTACTCCAAAGCTATACACATCACTTTTCTCATTCACTTTGTATGTGTAACCATATTCTGCATCAATTTTAAGATCATATATTAGCAAATATAATAATAGCACATTAATAAAATAGAATGGAATGAAGTGTTTGAATGTTCTATTTTGTAAAATATCTCAAACATCACACATGAGCAATATATTATATTTTGTTTCATTCTAATGGATCTATCAAATGCTTATGTCAACATGAAGGTATCATTTAGTAGACATCAGAAAACAATGGAACAAAAGACTAAAAAGTAGAACATCATGATAAAACTCCATTCCATGCCATTATTTCGACGCACTAAACACTACCTAAGTGATATATGTGTAAATGCATGCATATAGCACTGTTATAATACTTAATACCAACATAGTTTTGAAGGAAATTGTGTTGAATGAAAGAACTGAGATACTAACCAGGAGCAATGTAACCATGTGTTCCTGCAATGATATGTGTGGAATCCTTGCCGACATTGGCTTGAACAATCTTAGCTAACCCAAAATCAGCAATCCTTGGCTTCAAAAATTCATCCAACAAAATGTTACTAGACTTGACATCCCTATGAATCACAGGCCTCTCGCACCCATGATGCAGATACTCCAACCCTTTGGCTGCACCAACCGCGATCTCATACCTCGTCTCCCAATCAAGATCCATTTTGTTACTTGTGTGAAGCCTATCCCACAAGCTACCATTAGGCATATACTCATACACCAACAAGCTTGAATCCTCACTAGTGATGCTGCAATAAAGCTTCACCACATTCATATGCCTGATTGAACTCAAAGCCTCCACCTCTGCATCAAACTCCTTTGATTTATTCCGTCCTCCGCGCTTTGCAAGCATTGGAGTGCTACTCCATGAATTATTCCTTGCACTGAAATCAGTGTTCCATATGTGCTTAACCGCGAGGTGTTTCCCGTTTGAGAGTGTGACTTTATACACATTCCCTGAACCTCCTTGGCCTATTAGATTCTCTTGCTTGATGGAATCTAGAATTTCATCCTCGGTGAAACTTAACACATGGAACGATTTCAAGTCCCATGATTCTTCCTTCAAAGAGCGCCCTCTTCCAAACCTCTTTTTCTCATCCTTCTTCTTCTTCTTCTTCAAGTAAAGAGCCGTGAGACAAAGCAACAAAACCAAACCTACCATGGAACAAATGGTGAGAGTTTTAACATCTTTGGACATGCCAGAACCTGAAGAGCAAGTTAAGAAAGAGCCTATTGCGTTGACACTGCACAAACCAGTGTTTCCAGTTAGGCTGCCGTTGTATGCTTCAATGATTAGAGTCTGTGGTATCGGACCGGTTAACCGGTTATATGAAAGATCAAACAGACTTAGCCTGAGGAATGCTATACTCGCTGGAATTTCACCAGAGAGTTCATTCTGCGATAAATTGAGAGAATTCAAAGCAGGTAATGAACCCAGGGATGAAGGGATTTGTTGTGAAAATGAATTCCTTGAAAGATCAATGTCAATGAGGGAATTACATGAACCTAAAGAATCTGGTATTGAACCAAATAGCTTATTGTTCTGTAAATGAAGGCTACCTAGTTGTTTAAGGTTGCCAATTCCTTCTGGGATGTTACCTGAAAATTGATTCTCACTGAGATCAATTGTCACCAAAGAAGTAGCTTGAGTAATCTCTTGCGGTATTTCGCCAACTAATCGATTCTTATTGACATAAATCTGAGCTAAGTTCTTCGCGTTTTTGATATCTGGAGAGATTGAACCTTGTAACTGATTCAGTTCAATATCAATTATTTCTGCATTAGGCAATCCCCAAATCTTAGGAGGGACAACACCAGAAAGTGAGTTGTTGTTGACCCGGAATCGTTTCAGGGTCAAACAATTTCCATAGGTAGATGGAATTTCACCACTGAGCTTGTTCTGAAGCATGAGCAATGCTTGCATATTTCCCTTGCTACACATATATGGTGGAATAGAACCAGTCAATAAGTTTTCTGAAACATCAATGAAGTTGAACTCAGCCCAAGACCCAATTTTCTCAGGAATAGGACCAGTTAACATGTTCCTATACAGAGAAACATTCACCAACTTTTTGAACTCACCAAATTCAATTGGAATCTCCCCAGAGAAACTGTTCTCAAAAAGTTGCAAGGTAACAAGGTTGTTTAAGAACCTCAACTCAGATAAATCCCCTTCAAGATTATTCTTTGAGCCATCAAAATTCTCAAGGTTAGTGAGATTTCTCAAACCAATAGGAAGCTTCCCCGTGAAGGAGTTGTTGTAGAAAGCAAGCTGCCACAGTTTCTGAAGGTTTCCAATCTCAGCAGGAAACTCACCTGTTAGAAACAACACATATAAGACAAGAGCACACAAAAAATCATAAAATAACTTCAACATGTATACTATATACTCGAAAAATATCGAAAAAGTATCGAATAACGATACGATTACTAGTACGACAACTATTTTGAAGTATCAGTGCGAAATAACTACTCACCAGTGAGAGAATTCTCTGAGAATTCCAATTCTGTGAGCTCTGTGAGATTACCAATTCCAACTGGTACTTTCCCTCCAAGGCTGCAATTTGTTAAATAAAGCCAATTCAACTTCTTCAAACTCAAAACCTCATTTGGAAAAGGTGTAAGATCAAAAGGGTTATCTCCAACGCTTAACTGCAATAAACCCGTCATGTTAAGAAGACTCTGCCATGGAAAAGTTCCAGAAAACCCACTTTGATTCAGAAAAAGGTACTGCAATTTGTTAAGTGGTGATATATCAGGAAAGGGTCCTGAAAAACCATTGTTACCCAAATCCAAAAACTTCAAATTTACACAGTTTCTAATATCCTGACTAACTCTACCATAAAATGAGTTGAAACCAAGTTCAAGCTTTTGTAACGATTGAAGATTGCAAATAGAGTGTAAAGGAAGGAGCCCAGAGAGGTTTTGATCGGAGAGGTTGATCTCAGAGACAGAATTAACGGCGTTGCATGTGATTCCGGTGAAGGTGCATGCAGAGTTTGTTTCATTCCATGTATGAAAGAGATTAGAATTTGAATAGTGAAGAGAGGATTTGAAGTTGAGGAGGATTTGACGGTCGTTAGAAATGACGGTGGTTAGAAGGTTGAGGAAGATAAGAAGAAGTGGAAGAAGGAGTTGAAGGGAAGTGAACATTGTTGTTGGAGAGTGGAACACGAAACCAAATCAGAGAGTGTTTTGGTTTTGGATGTGTCATTTTGAGTGGAGTATGGTGCAAGATATAAGAAACTGGTCAATGCCAATCAAGATTATTAAGGTAACAGTCACACTCATACTCACATTTCTTCAAATTAGTCATATTACTATAGATGTTCCCACTCAGAGGATTACCTCCAGTACGAGTATACTTTGTGGAAGAATGTGGTAATTTTCAACCACAAGTGTCTTTGGACAAAATAGTGGATCATATTAAGCTCAAGTCATGATTATGGGCTAAAACTAAAACAAGACACAAGCCTATTAATATGGATTATTTTTAATTCATTTTTATCTTAAGTTTAGACTGTTATTGTTAGTATTTTCTCTCTTTTCTTACTTGTTTTTGTTAATGTCAATTTATAGAGCAATTTGGATGGATTTTGTAGAGGATGTGTTTAAAGATTTATTCCTCTTTAAAATTTTACTTATAAAAAAAAGTAATGAGGTCGAGTAAGTGTAAAATATCTATTAAATCATACATAAAAATTCTCATATGAATTATGCATAAAAACTCCTATATATATTATAGTAAGATTTTTTTTCTTTATAAAAAATATGTCATGAATTTTTTAATCACCACATAGGTCTACCATAATTACATATATAGAAGATTATAATGGATTTAGCTTCCTACTAAACATCTACCATTATTAACTCATGTTTAGATGTTATCTTTATTATTGGATTTGATAATTTTCATGACAAAAAAATTAATTATTTAATTCTTGTAAACGGTATTTGTTGGGAGTGACAATTATAATCCATAAAAGACCAATTAGAAGGGGAAGTACCGGACTTATAAAATTAAAGTTATGATAAAAGTTGTCGAATCTAAATCTAGTGAGAGTTATAGTGTGCAATCGATCAAACAACATAAAGTTAGAGGGGTGTGACAAAATGTAGTCTTATGCATAAGGTTTATGATTAAATGAGGTGGGAGAGTAGAGCCAACGAAACACGGAAGTTTAGCCGCCAAAATTGACTCACATTAATATTGCGAAAAAAAGATAAGGAACCACGTGGAAAGTTTTACAGTACAATTGGTTCACTTGAAAGAGTATCTCGTGGTTCTAAAAACTCATTACCATTCAAAATCAAAGAAAAATCATAGAGAATAATGTATCTCCTTGTGACATGTGTGCTATTTTGTTAATTTTTAAAAATATTTTTATAGAAAATGGTGAAACATGACACATGTCATAATTTCACTGGCAGAAGGAGATAACTTATCTCCTTATATAAGGAGATACTCCATTCCACAAGAATATATATTCTTACTAATCCTCCCATCCACAAGAAAATGGTATGTATCACAATATGATATTTTAATTATTAATGATTGGATTATAAATGACATATATCATTTTTGCGTGGGGATGAGATTTAGTAAAAAAATGCTCAAATAATAAAAACATCCTTGATTTTAGAAGATTAAATGATCATAAAATTTTCTCCATTTTTATATTAAAATAATATATGAGTTTTATATATTATTATTATATCATTCATTATTTATTTTTAACTATTGTTAATTATTTAAAAACGTAATATAAGTAAATTATGAATATACTGGTTATATATAAATTTTTACATTAACAATACAATGTATATATATTATACTCATTAAAATTATGCTTGGATGAATGGATATGGTTGTTTATAAAAATATATTAATATATATGTAATTAATTTTTGAAATTATATTGTTATGTAAATAATAATTTTAGAATTCAATATATAATGTGACATGTCATAAGAATTCTTGGCAGGGTCACGAGGAAAAAGATGAAAGACCATTCCAAAATAGAGTTCAAAGAATGCTATGTACACAATATACTTGTACCAACCGTAAACAACTAGTTAATGGAAGCATCAAGCATATAGGGACATATGGTAAGAGAAACATAATACAATTACGCAACTATACACTGAATCAGATTCTATAAATACACAATGTGATGTTCTTTAACATATTAGCCTATGATCCGTTATAGGACCACTAAGATGAGAAGTTGAGCACATAAAAATGTTTTACGATGTAATCTTGACTTTAACACCAATAGCTTCCATTTTAAGAAGAAAAAACGGAGAAATTTATAATGGTTAGAGTTACATAAGATTTTTTATACTATAAGAATATCATATATATTAGACTATAATGCTACTATGTTAAACCATACTAGTTATTACTATCTTGATGAAAATTATAAGCCACTCAATGATTATTTAATAAAAAGAAGCCCATAGCTATATTTGGTTAGGGGGTTTAAAAAAACAATTACAAGGTTATAATGACTTGGTAAGCCACTCAAAGTAAGATAAGAATGTGTTGTCCCAAAGTAGATCTCAAACCAATGAAATTATGTCATGTCAATTAAAAAATATAAATATTCATTACTTTTTGTTTTTTTTTCTTTATCATTAATTTGGAACAATAGATCTTGGTCGATTGAAGTAGCTGATATCTCGTAATTTTCTCACTCATAAGTTCGTCCTCCCTATTTTACCATTTTCAGTCATTCTTAAACATGTGGACTTATCAATCTTAAGTCTTTGGATCCTGACTTCCAACCTTGGACCAATTTTACCAAACATGTCCTACATCCTCATAATTTGACAAGACTCTGGGTAGATAGGAAATCAACCATGCATGCTCACCACTCAACTCACGCACAGATTATCCTTTTGTTTCGCCTTTTACATATATTAATATAATCCTTATGATAATATACTTTTAACTTAATGACACATACTAATAACAACAAATATTTTTCTTGATTTTTAAAACTACTATAACATTGGTAGTAGTATATCATCCTAAAACTATTTTTATAGACAAATATTAGTATTTACAGGGGGTAAGACTCAAATTATTAACCTCTTTATTACTTCATTCATATAATCTTTCACCTTTACTGTCTTACCACCTTCATCTTTACCATCTAAGTCAATTCCAAAGTTGACAGATTTATTGTTTTGTAATGAATAACCAAGATAATTTAGATGCTTAATGTCTTGAATGATGAGAGCTGAAAGCAAACTCAATAAATACAGCATACAATTGCAAAATGACTTATAAAAATAAAAATGAATACCAAAATCTTTTAAATGTTATTATAATAGGACTATAAAAAGCAACATTTATTGAAAATGACAACTACAAATTATAAAATGGTTAATTTCTTACCAAAAAATGAGAAATATCTTTGATAATACTAAAAAAAATAAAATCGGGTAGAATATATAGTAACATTGAAACTCTCGATGAACTCTATCAAGCATGTTAGACCATATTCAAAATTAGAATATTCTCTTTTTTTTAAACATATCAAGAAATTTACATTGATATATTTTTCATGGATCATTTTAATTTCATACCATAAATTGATATTGAATCAAATAAATTTCAATGAGAAATGCTTATAATAATTAATAGCAAAGTTAGTCAACAAGGAGTTAATAGTAATACAGTCGTTTGTCCAAATATCATATAAGGTTAATATACTATAAAATCTAAGATTAATGCTTAGTCCAAAGGGTAAAAAATGCTGAATAAAAAATAAAATAAAAATCAATAGCAAAATTAAGTACATTTGAATATGAGGTGTATTCCGCCATGCAATTACTTTCCCATGACTAGAGTCTCAGTCCCATCACCACACTGGTACGGTCACAATTCTATGATGTGTATGAGAATGCACTTAGCAGTTTGTGTGGGTCGAGACAATGTCATGACTAGGAGTGACACAAACGAGTAAGACGGCAAATATTTATTCTATGTGAAAGATAATAGAGGAACAAATTTTCTTCTTCCTATAAATGTTTTTGTTACTCATTTAATTTTGGTTTTAACATTTTTATAACATAAATTAAAAGTTTAACTTTAGTTATGTTATTATTCATTTGATACATTTGTTGAGAGGGGTAGTCACAAACCATGAAATGAATTAGTTCCTTCCCAAGAAGAAATATTGGTTTAAAATCACAATAGTATCTTAACTGATTTGATAATTAATGGTTTAAATACAAATTAATTAATATGATTAGTTTTGATAAGTATTGACTAATATAATTGATTTCTAGTTCAGCCAGCAGATGTAGTTTTTATATCTATGACTCATATTATCCCTTCACAAAGGGAAGTCTACAATGTTAGAAGTCTCAACTTTTTTGTGGAAGTTATAGAAGGCTCATTAAAAATGAGAGGAACATTTTACATTAATTTGATGGAAGTCCCCTCTTCTTTTTTTTTTAATAGAAAAGTGGATATAGTTCTCCTAAATTTTATGGTTTTTGCAAGTTATCACTTTGAATTATTTATTCTTGTTAGTTACCCTTAAATTTTATTATTTAGTGAAATGATAATTGTATAAATATATTGTTAAATTATTAGTAGGTCAATAAAAGAACTGTTGTAATCAAACTCAAAATATTTGCAATGCAACAATGCATATTTATCCAGCATTGAAATCTAAAGGAAAATTTTAAAATATAAAATTGATTCAAATGTTTATAAGTAAATTTAAGAGTTAAAAATGATTAATCCATTAATATTAATACATATATAAAAAAATCATAATGATTTAACAATTGAGTTTAAATAAAATAGATGACATAATTTTTTATTGCTATTAATTTAATATTATCTTTATTCAATGATCAATCTCATCAACAATTAAAGCATAAGAGGTAAATAAGAAGAAAAAAATAGTTTATAATTACTATTGCAAATGAGATAAAGTTTATAATGTTTTAAGGACTATTTTTTTTCTTAATTAAATGGATAATGGATTTTAGCTTGGAATGAAAGCCCAATTCTTATTTAACTGGTTAACCCATTAATATCTTAACACGTTAAATATAGAAACGGTGATGCAGAGTGCAGACCCAAAAATAGGAAGAAAGAAAAAAGCAAAAAGACTTCTTTCTCTTTTCCTGCTCAAGAAAATGTAAGAAAGCAGGTGACTGTGTTCACCATATTTAGCACCAATCCGATGAAAAAACATTTATGATTGAGTTAGCTTGGTCGAGACTATTTGTTGAAGAGTTTAAAATCTATGTACGGTCAGTGTAAATTTTTTTACATCATCAACACATTATACATTATTGATTTATAATACTTTTGTTTGAAAGTCAGTAGTGATTAACACATAAATAATAGATGATTGTTGACAGTGTAAAAACACTTATAGTGTTAGTGTATATATTTTAAATTCTTTTATTAAATCAAACTAGAAAATTTAAGCAAAATCTATGTATTATAATAAGCGAAATAAGGAATTTTAATATGGATATAGTCCTATATCTACGAGAACAATTCTTATTTAACTGGTTAACCCATTATTAACGAGAAGAGCAAACCTGAGTACATTGTACACCTATATCTACGAGAACAAATTTTGTTTACGTAAGATAAGAGATGAATCCACATGATACAAAAATTGTCTGTTGAATTTAAAAAAATTAATGATTGAGATTGAGTATAACTATTATAATTTAACTTTGGTGTAAACGAATCTTTTTTCAACAAAAAGAATATTACATGAATATAATGAAATGTGCAAAATATATACGAGGCAAGGAGGGGTGTGGGGGATGCTTGCTCCTAAGTGGATATTTTCAATTATACTCTCATTTTTTTCCCACTATATTTTTCAATTTATCTTTAATGTAGTTTCGAAAATATGATCTAAATGAAATATTTTAGTCGAATCATACCTCTTTATGTCATTTAATATTTTCTAAGATTTTGTAGGTAATATATTTTATTCAAATTGGGTCTTTACAACCTTGGGCCCTTGGCCGAACACTCTGATGAACAGAAGATTGCCTTCTGAGTTGTGACCTTGGCTTTTTTATTGTGCATACTCAAATTGTTGTATTGTTCCAACAGCTGTATTGATTGTGTAGGCCAGTTAGTTTTGGGTTGTTGCTAGCTTTTGTAGCCTTGAAATTGATGATGACAGTTTGTAGGACAGCTGTATAGTATACAGAACTATGAGCATGATTTGTTAGTCTGTTTAACAAAATTTTATAGTATAGATCTGACTTGTTTAAAAGTTTGGTTTGACCTGTTAATCTATTTAAATACATATTATACTATTTGCTCATGAAATAGGCTACCATGTCTATATTTTAATGTGCTTATAAGCTTATTTTTAGTTGAGTCTATCTAATACTAATAATTATATTATATTTTTATATACATTTTTATATTAATATATATATATAATATCGCTTATATTAAAATAGTATAATGTCAACATTCTTATATAATATAACTAAATAGGTAACAGCCTTTTAGGCGGCCTAAACCTTCGTCTGTTAAGCTAAATAAACTTTTAAGAAAGCCTGAGTCTGGTCTTTTCGTGAAAAAAGTCTGGTATGACCTAGCATGTTATAGGCCAGATAATAAGCCCTTAATAGGCGGTCTGACTTATTTCCACCCTTATGATAATAATAATAAATAAAAAGAGAATACTCAAGTGTTTCAGTTTGATTAGCAAAGTATGAAAATTTTTGTCTCATTTCCTGTTCTAAGCCTATTACATTTTAATTGGTTTGAGATATAAAATAAAATACCATCCAGGACAAGTAATTTCAATCCTAATACCCATGGCCCACAATTACAAGTGCTTCACTTTTCTCTATCGTTTTTAGCCAATAAAAATTAAGTAGTAAAAAAAGTAAAACCATATGGCACTTCTCAATTTGTATAAACCATACAAAAAGAAATCATATTGTCAATCAATCAATATTACTTGTATAAAATTTAAGACAAATATGTACACCATCTGCAAACTCCACTTAAATCCTTATACAAATTTAGTGACATCCATCTTTTCCCTTATTTATGATAAATAAATCAGTAAATAAATACCATAACAAATTCATATATTAGTGAGACTATATATCAGTATTCACTTATTCATAATGTAATAGACATATGAAAAAAAAGAAAACAAAATCTATATATTATTATTATATCATTTATTATTCATATTTAATTATTGTTTATTCTATATAACAGATAATATAAATAAATAATGAATAATTTAATAAATATATATAAATATTTATACCAGAATATATACTAAACTAAAAGATGTGCCATACAATATTATTTGGATGTTTAATAATATTTTGAAGTAAAATAAAGTGAAGACTAAATTTGCCTTAAAATTGCCTTAAAACTTTATTAAAGACAAAGACCCAAGTAATTTGACAATTTTTGCAAAATTGAAATTTGGCACTCTCTTTCAAGTTTCAACATGATTCCACAACTTGGTCCCTCTCCAAACCCAACCTTCTGACACGCAACTGAAACTCTGTCACCGCCGCCAAAAAGTGCACCGTCTGCGGCGGGGTTAGCATCTCCACCACTTCCCTCACCGTCGAAACACGAACCTCATCAGCTTTCTTCACAACCCCAACCAACGCTATCTTAATCCCTTCAACCGTGGAATCCATCTGACAAATCTCACCGTTCATCACTCTCCCTACTTTCCTCACTAACCCTAATATCTCTGGACTCGCCACGCTTTCTTGAACCCTCGCCATTTCCGTTCCAATTTCCCTTTCTACCCTTCGTATCGCACTCATCATCTTCTCCAACATCTCCCTCTGCCGAACGTTTAGTCCCTCAACGGCGTCGTTTGCTAAGCGTAGAATCAATGAAGGTTTGTAATCTCCGATCCAAAGCAACGATTTCTCATATGCTGAAAGCCAAGTTGGTGATAACATGAGTAACACGTCAGCTTCTGCTACTTTAGCTTTTGCTTCAATGTATTGCTCGTAATGAGAAAGCACTTTTTTGATTAAGTGATTCTGGTGTTCCGTTTTGGTTACAGAATCTGGTGTAGCTAACACATTGAGAAGTTGATCTAGAAGGTTCTGCATTTGTAGAAGCCAACCTTCGAAAAAGTGTTGAAACCATTCTTCTTCTACTTTCATTTTCTTCCAATTTTTTCAACTTACAACGGAATGGACCGACTAACTACTTTTTAAACAGAATTTGCGGCGTGTTCAAACAGCGTCTACGATTTTTTTATTATATCATTTTTTTATAATTATTTCTCTTAGCTGTTAAGGTTGATGAATGATGATGATACACCTATTATGATTTATGGGCTTCTTATGTATTGGGTTTTCTCGTATTGGGTTTGTCAAAATAACCATTCTTGCTGAACTTTTTAGAACCCTCTAGGTTTTTATTGAATTTTCAAGAACCAAACCTTATTTTTTTGTGTCAGAATCTAGTGATTTGACAACTTGTTATATGGCTTATAATTGATGATGTCAGTAACTACAAGTAGAGGGTGCAACAGAAAGAAAATAAAAAATATATAAATACAGTTATGCTCAACTATTTGGTTGAATGAGAAGAAAGAAAGATTAAAAAATGGAACGACTTGTGGCATCTTCTTATAGTACCCTTTCTAAACGCCAATAGCCCCTTTCAAGAGTTAAAAGGCTATTTTAAATTAGGATGATGGTATATATTCATAGAGAGAAAGATGTATGCACTATTAGTATAAGATTTTTTACACCATCAATACATCATCCATCATTTATTTTCAATCATGATTGACTTTTCAAGAAAAATATTTCAAATGAATGGTAGATGATACATTGACTATGTACAAATTTTTACACTGTCAATACATAATATTATACTCATATTCCTATTAAAGGATAAGTAACATTTATTACAGACTGATATCTTATGTACTAATGATTAGTTTATAAATGCATATATTTTCTTATGTCGTAGAAGAACTTATATTTGTATGATGATTATTATATAGAAGTTACTGTTTACGTTACTAACTGTGGTTAATCAATAGTGTTGTTTTGAAAATTAAATTTGAGATAATTTTCACTTGTTATTATAACACCTCAGTTTCTGCTACCTTAGCTTTTTATCCCATATGTTGCTGGTAATGAGTAAGCACTTGCTTCATTAATCGATTTTGGTGTTCCATTTTGCTTTTTGCAGCAGGCATTACTAAAGAGTAAAGAGCTAAGAAGTTGATCTAGCAGGTTCTACGTTGATTATCAATAAACTTTAAATATCAAGAGTTTAAAATCTATGCACTGTTGTGTAAAGTTTTTTACAATATCAACACATCATTCACCATTAATTTATAATACTTTTGTTTGAAAGTCAATATCAACAAACATATGAATGATGGAAATTTGCTGACAGTGTAAAAATCACTTACACTATCAGTATATACATATTAAATCCAAATATTAAACTATACATATATAATCTTATCTAATGTCACGGTTGACATCATAAAACATTTGGTACTGCTTTGTTTTTCTTGTATTTATATATTTCCTTATGAATTAAGTTGACTATTTTATAATTGACAATCCAGATTGGGTCCACTCATACTGTTATCTCCTATTACAGTCCACTGATTTCACAACCTGTCACGTGCCTCGTTTTTAGTGCATCAAAGAAAGTTTTATTGGGTATCATTTTCCTTGTAACTTCGTTAACCGACTTAACTGTCTCTTTGAGACTAGGATGGGACACAATTCAAGAATAGACATTCTCTCCCCGAGTTTAATAATAAATAAAAATTGCAACACATAAGATAAATTGAGTTTTAATGGACAAAATTTGAAGTTATTTTTAATAAAAAGAAGGTGTTCTCATATTCTAATAATTGAGATGTTGGACATAATTTTAAGTTATTTTTAATAAAAAAATTCTTCTCATATTCTAATACTTGAGATATCGGACTCACAATTAAAAGTATATATATTCCACATCATAATTTTTGTAATTTTTAATCTTATTTTATGTTTTATAAAATTAAGATAAATATTTTTCTCATTTATTTAAGCATTTTCATACCTAATTTAATAATCATTCTTAATTTTTCTTCTAGTTTTTTATTCACTTTTCAATAGATCATTCTATGTTGGTATTTTTTCCAATATGTATGTGAAATTGGTATGGAACTACTCTCTACTTTTAAGTGTAATATTTTCATTTCATAGTTTTTCTCTTCCAAAATTTTCTCTCTGTATATTAGAATTGAAGTTGAATTTACTATGTGAAATTAATTGTGAAAATAATTGAATTAACTGGGATATTTAGTCAAGTTATATTTATTTTTTACGTTCTTAAATTGAGTATTATTTTGGTAAACTATGTATCTAATCTTAAACATTAAAAGTTTTTGAAATGAATGAAAAGAGAGTAATACAAGTTCATGTAAACATTTGAAATCAAATTTACCTAAAAAATGATTCACATTAACAAGACATAATAGCTCGAGCTTAGATTCTATAATCATAGTCGAAGGTCCACTAGGAGAGATAACCAATTGGTAATTATGATTCACTATGCATATTTACTCACACATTATAGTTAAACCAACCAACAATCATCTTCCATTTATACCTTATACTAATAGTCTAAAGAAATGGCATCGGTTTCAATAAAAACAAATGGGAGGATACCTAGATCATAAGTAAGATATGAGTTGATGCATGTATATGGCTTTAATAAGTATAATGATTTAATATGTATATACTGACAATGTAAATGTTATTTATACTGTCAGCAAATCTCCACCATTCATATGTTAGTTATCATTGATTTTCAAACAAAAGTATTACAAATTAACGGTGAATGATATGCTGACAATGTAAAGTTTTACACTGTCAGTGCATAAATTTTAAACTTTATGTATAAATAAAACACAGAAGAAATAAAACTTCAAAATAGGGATGACAAAAAAACTCGACCCGTGGGTACTCGTGGAAATACCCACAATGGGTACCCGCAATAATAGCTTATGGGCGGGAGCGGATTTTGTGATACCCGCCCCGCGGGTACCCGCAAATTTATATTTTTAGTTTTTAGTTAAATTTTTATATGTATTTATTATTATTTTAAGATTATATATCATATACTTTATTATTATTTCATAATAAATTACACATATTTGACTATGATAATAAACTTATCATATTATTCATGTAACAATTATTTTTACATATTGATTATTACAAATTATATAAATATATAATTAAAATAAAAAATACGTTGGGTACCCGTAAATACCCGCTACCCGCATAAGTACCCGTAAATATTACGGGTTTTGACATGGAAAAACACTACCCACACCCGCCTGCGCCCGTTGCCATCCCTACTCCAAAATCTGGTCACAAACTTACTTAAAATGCTTGCAGCTCAGCCCATTTTATTTGGACAATATTTTTCGATAGAGATGAGGAGAGGTTGGGCAAAAAGGCCATGTATTTTCAACATTTTTTTAATATTTGCGTATTAATTGATTAAAGTGTTAGGCATGAATCATGAAGATATGAATTGGGCAAAAAGGCCATGTATTTTCAATATTTTTTTTTTAATATTTGTGTATGAATTGATTAAAGTGTTAGGCATGAATCATGAATAAATGAATGTATCTTTCCCTTCACACTTATTAAGGTCATCTTTGAACATGTCCGTTGAACCCAAAAACATGTTTTTTTGTTTGTTATTTCGATCCATTTTTTGGTCAAACAAAACTCATCCTAAAAATATTCTGAAAATGATATCTCACAGACCCATTATTCGTAAATAATTTGGTATACATACTTTAGAATTATATCAACTGGTCAAGTGTATAGAAATGTTCAATTATATTTTTCACGCAATCGTTTAGGTCACAGATAATTTTGAGAATTCATTATATTATACTAACTAGCAAGTTTCATATGCGTTGTATATGTTTTTTTCTTCTGAATTCATGATATTATGAAATATAAAATAAATTTTGAATTAACTAATATTTCATGTTTTTGTTATCTTCACTATTGTGCAAATCTTTACAAATGAGAAACAAAATGATGAGGTCACATTGATAATGATCAGAAAGTATAATGAATACACGAAATCATGACTATAGTTATGTATAAAAAAATAATGATTATCAATAGTACAAATGAACAACCAAATACGCCCTTATATGTATATGAAAGTTAATAACGAGTATAAAGTTTAATGTTAAGATGATTTTTAATGTTTTTTTTCTCTACCACCCATCATTAATATAACTTGCGGCTTGCCTGTGATGTTTCTATTGTGACAAAAATTGACATTTTTTATTTTACTTTTAAAAAAAAATCAAAAAATGGAGAAGGTTTATATGAAATTATTTTTGAATTAATATAAAATCCGAAATAATTCAGTTTAAGTTACAAATCAAATCTAACTAAATTAAGCAAATCAACTCACACTTTACAAATTCTTGTGAATAAAGTTAACAAATTTATTAAATCAATTAATGTTATAGAGTGAGGTTGGAGAAAAACTTGAAGCTTGGTAGTCTCTTTTTTTGTAAGTTAGACTCCACCAAAATCAACTCACTTGTTAGAGGAATCAAACAAAGTTTTATCAATATTCATCTATCATCAAGAATGTTAAAGAGGTAAAACTCTAGAGCACATAGTATCATGTTCTACACCACTTTGTTAGAAGAGATCAAATACATTGGTTTCATACCAAAACTAGGGGTAACTTGATTTTTCTTGATGCATAACAATTAAGGGTGGAAATATTACATACCACTTAACATGAGTTTAGTACATAACTATTAAAAGTTAGATTAGGTCAAACCTTTCTGATTAATAGGCTAGACTTAGGCTTTTAAAAAGCTCATTTAGCCTAAATAAATTAAACACAAATTTCTTAAAAAACATAGTAAACCTAAAAGACTTGCCAATATAATTTTATTTATACTCGTAGAAAATTTGGCATAAGTCTAATTTCTTTTTAAAAAAGACAAATATGTGACTATAATATTTTAAATAGTCCTAACCTAACATATTTCCACCCTTAATCATAATAAGAATCTCCCTATTTTTGAGATGACTCCTTATGAATGATTTCCTCATACTTTGCTTCTTTTGTTTTTTTTTTCTTTCCCATTGTGTACAACAAAAAAAGATCACATTTGTTGTCTCAAAAACTATGTTATTTCATGTGTCACTTCCTCTAATTGGTTAGAAAAATATTTTAATATTAAATTTTTACTTAAATATATATTTTTCAACCAATTAAAGAAAGTGACATACTTTTTGAGACAATAGATATAATCTAGAAATAATTGGATATGTAATTATTTATATTTTTAGCATTTTAATGTAATGAGTTAAGAGTGTAATTTATATGCAGTGAAAGAATAAAGATATATATAGACATTATATTATATATCATTTATTTGGATTATTTTTTTGAGGAGTCAACAATTATTAAACATGAATGAAAAATACAATGACATTGCATAAAACTTATGTACAATGTATACATCTCTTTCTCACGAATTAAAGTAATTATGAAAGGAGAAAAAAAATATATATGCACTGATATGTATGAGTACTATACATTGTCATTACATTATATACTATTCGTATTTAATTATTGTTGACTCTTTAAAAATAATAATACAAATAAATATGAATAATATATTAACTATGTATAAATTTTAACGTATATATATTACACTCTTTTAAAAAATGGATTAAGGAAGATCCAATCATATGCGCGCAGCCACTGATATATAAGAAGGGTTTATCATTGAGTACAACTTAACTTCTCTCTATAATTCCCATATTCCACCAATTAAGCTCGGACCATCTTCACCAGCGTTACACTTTCCGTGTTAAAACTCACTATTTATAACACTTTTTTGCCACTCAGAGGAAGTATTTTATATGATTTGTGTTTTGTGCTTTGGATGGATGGTGTATAATCGATTTGGAAAGCTCCAAATGATGTTATTTTTATTAACAAGACAATGTGTGAAGAAAATATTGTGTATTGTTGGAACACAAAACCAGAAACAGAGAAGAGAAGAGAAGTAGTTGGTTTTAAGAGAAAAGAAAGAATGATAGTGAAAAACCAGAAAGGAATAATGC